>NC_091286.1:199100646-199260646 GCF_032444005.1 Ranitomeya imitator
TGGCTGAAAATACCCAAAAGTGACACCATTCTAAAAACTGCACCCCTCAAGGTGCACAAAACCACATTCAAGAAGTTTATTAACCCTTCAGGTGCTTCACAGCAGCAGAAGCAACATGGAAGGAAAAAATGAACATGTAACTTTTTAGTCACAAAAATGATCTTTTAGCAACAATTTTTTTTATTTTTCCCAATGGTAAAAGGAGAAACTGAACCACAAAAGTTGTTGTCCGATTTGTCCCGAGTACGCTGATACCTCATATGTGGGGGTAAACCACTGTTTGTAGATAAACTTGGCACACACGTAGTCAAATGAAAGTTAGATTTAATTGAAAGAGAGTACATACAATATTGACGTTTCGGTCTTAGGTTAGACCTTCATCAATGTACCTCGCTTAGAGTATTTCATAGACTGATGTACTAATAGGAGATTAATCCCTCTGCTTGTGGCTATAAATAGCCGGCTACACTGGGCGCCGATGCTGTGCGGTGGAAGCCGCGTCCAGCACAGCACCGGCGCCCAGTGTAGCCGGCTATTTATAGCTGCACCAGCCACAAGCAGAGGGATTAATCTCCTATTAGTACATCAGTCTATGAAATACTCTAAGAGAGGTACATTGATGAAGGTCTAACCTAAGACCGAAACGTCAATATTGTATGTACTCTCTTTCAATTAAATCTCACTTTCATTTGACCACGTGTGTGCCAAGTTTATCTACAACATAAGTACGGTTTGGGCACCTACTTGTGCACCACAACTTATAGTAGTGCCTACGGCTATCTTCCACGTATTATAAACCACTGTTTGGGCGCACGGCAGGGCTTGGAAGGGAAGGAGCGCCATTTGACTTTTTGAATGAAAAATTGGCTCCACTCTTTAGCGGACACCATGTCACGTTTGGAGAGCCCCCGTGTGCCTAAAAATTGGAGCTCCCCCACAAGTGACCCCATCTTGGAAACTAGACGCCCCAAGGAAGTTATTTAGATGCATAGTGAGCACTTTAAACCCTCAGGTGCTTCACAAATTGATCCGTAAAAATAAAAAAGTACTTTTTTTCACAAAAAATTTCTTTCCGCCTCAATTTTTTCATTTTCACATGGGTAATAGGATAAAATGGATCCTAAAATTTGTTGGGCAATTTCTCCAGAGTACGCCGATAACTCATATGTGGGGGTAAACCACTGTTTGAGCACACGGCAGGGCTCGGAAGGGAAGGCGCGCCATTTGACTTTTTAAATGGAAAATTAGCTCCAATTGTTAGCGGACACCATCTCACGTTTGGAGAGCCCCTGTGTGCCTAAACATTGGAGCTCCCCCACAAGTGACCCCATTTTGGAAACTAGACCCCCCAAGGAACTTATCTAGATGCATATTGAACACTTTAAACCCCCAGGTGCTTCACAGAAGTTTATAACGCAGAGCCATGAAAATAAAAAATAATTTTTCTTTCCTCAAAAATGATTTTTTAGCCTGGAATTTCCTATTTTGCCAAGGGTAATAGGATAAAATGGATCCTAAAATTTGTTGGGCAATTTCTCCAGAGTACGCCGATACCTCATATGTGGGGGTAAACCACTGTTTGAGCACACGGCAGGGCTCGGAAGGGAAGGCACGCCATTTGGCTTTTTAAATGGAAAATTAGCTCCAATCATTAGCGGACACCATGTCACGTTTGGAGAGCCCCTGTGTGCCTAAACATTGTAGATCCCCCACAAATGACCCCATTTTGGAAACTAGACCCCCAAAGGAACTAATCTAGATGTGTGGTGAGCACTTTGAACCCCCAAGTGCTTCACAGAAGTTTATAACGCCATAAAAAAAATAAATTTGTTTTCTCAAAAATGATTTTTCAGCCCGCAATTTTTTATTTTCCCAAGGGTTACAGGAGAAATTGGACCCCAAAAGTTGTTTTCCAGTTTCTCCTGAGTACGCTGATACCCCATGTGTGGGGGTAAACCACTGTTTGGGCACACGTCGGGGCTCAGAAGGGAAGTAGTGACTTTTGAAATGCAGACTTTGATGGAATGGTCTGCGGGCATCTCGTTGCGTTTGCAGAGCCCCTGGTGTGCCTAAACAGTAGAAACCCCCCACAAGTGACCCCATTTTGGAAACTAGACCCCCCAAGGAACTTATCTAGATATGTGGGGAGCACTTTGAACCCCCAAGTGCTTCACAGACGTTTACAACGCAGAGCCGTGAAAATAAAAAATCATTTTTCTTTCCTCAAAAATAATGTTTTAGCAAGCAATTTTTTATTTTCACAAGAGTAACAGGAGAAATTGGACCCCAGTAATTGTTGCGCAGTTTGTCCTGAGTATGCTGGTACCCCATATACTTGGATTGGAGCACGGGGGGGTGGATTGGAGCATGGGGGTGTGGATCGGAGTGCAGGGGGGTTGGATTGGAGCATGGGGGGGTGGGATTGGAGCACGGGGGGAGCAGACAAGAGCACGGGGGGGAGCGGAGCACAGGATGGAGGGAAGCGGACCACAGATCGGTGACTTGGGGGGGCGATCGGTGGGGTGGGGGGGAGCAGACCAGTGTTTCCAGGCATGGCCGATGATATTGCAGCATCAGCTATGGCTGGATTGTAATATTTCACCAGTTTTAATAGGTGAAATATTACAAATTGCTCTGATTGGCAGTTTCACTTTCAACAGCCAATCAGAGCGATCGTAGTCACGGGGAGGTGAAGCCACCCCCCCTGGGCTGTACTACCACTCCCCCTGTCCCTGCAGATCGGGTGAAATTGGAGTTAACCCTTTCACCCGGATCTGCAGGGACGCGATCTTTCCATGACGCCACATAGGCGTCATGGGTCGGATTGGCACCGACTTTCATGACGCCTACATGGCGTCAAAGGTCGGGAAGGAGTTAAGGTCCAGAGCATTTAAAACATAATTTGCATATGAATTAAAACGTTAATTACTCTGGAATAAAGCAATAAATGGAAAATATAAATGTGTCCGTAAAGTTACATTTCAAAAACTTGCATGCCCATGTCTGTGGTTGGGGGAGTATTGATCTTGCTGACAGATTCCCCTTAAAGGGAACGTGTCCTATTTGATTATGCTATTGACCAGAAGATAGAGGGTTAATCTGCAGGTTATTAACGTTATGAAGATGCCTGGCCACTGTACTGGGAGGCAATGAACTGCAGTCATACAGGCGTGTCCGTAGAAATTATAGTCACTGCTCACAGCACTGACAGCGGCAGCAGTAAAATTGCCTTTGCACTGACTGACAGCCGATTCTGCACTGATGCACTGTAGAGCCGTCTGTCAGTCAGTGCTGGGGCATACCTACAGTTGTCAATCTCAGTGCTGTGAGCAGTGACTGTAATGCGGCTAATGGGGTTAAATAGGGAACCCCCACACTCTGTTTACCATCTAGATGCCAGTCACTAATGACAGCAGCATCTAAGGGGTTAAAAAAACATGGCTACTTCCAACACCAATCAAGGCTGATGCAATGTGTCAGCTAAGAGTGTACAGCTGACAGCTGCTGAATTGTCACCCGTTTGGGATGCTATTGTCTGATTTGTGAGGTCAGTAAAAAGAATGTACTAGTTGTCACTAAAGGGTCAATATAAATAGCTAGATCAAATTCCAATCTCAACTGATCTATTACACATAGACATATTACAAGCTATCAAGAAAAACATCTAAACTAATTACAATTTATCGAATGAATCAACTAATATCAAGTGGCAAAGTCTTTCTGCACATATAGTCCATGCAAAACCTGCACACTATGGGATGTTCGTGTTCCCTTATTGCAGTTACTGGTCTATTCTCTTTATTACTGTGGCTTTGTGAAAACAACACCTGCAGTATTTCAATAATAGCTGCAAAACTCAATTAGCCTCATATTTTACAACTGCTGATGAAAATTGTTAAAATTACACACTGTAACTAATATAATATTGTAATGCCCCGATACAGATTTAAAAGCTCTATGCTATCAAGCCATCTTTGGTTCTATGCCTGCCATAAAGGTACCGTCACATTTAGCGACGCTGCAGCGATCTAGACAACGAGAATGCTATTTACTTTATCGAACATGTTTCCATAGTTTTTTTTAAATACCCAAAAAATGAGACATGATGAAATTGCATGGAATGTACCACACACTTTTTCCACCGGGAATTAGAGAGGTAAAGGGTGACAAAAACAAATATAGTTGATGAAGATGATTATAAAGCTAGTGTCATACAGTAGTAATAATATAAAAGATCACGGTTCAGCCTCCGGACAGTGAGCAGATCATCTATTAGCTACTGCATTTTCTGGCGTATAAGACTACTTTTTAACCCTTGAAAATCTTCTCAAAAGTCGGGTATCGTCTTATACGCCAGGTGTCGTCTTATGGGGCAGGTGCGGAGTAAGCTGCGGTCGCCACATATTGTGGGGGGAGTGACCCCAATGACAAGGAGAGGGGGCACCTCAACGGGAAGGTGTAAGTGAAGCAGAGGCAGAGAAGGAGATAATAGGATACAAGGGTGAGCCAGATTAGTGAAAGAGGAGTGTTTTTCTAGGCACAGCACCGCTCTCTCTCTCTCTTATTTGCATAACCCTGGCATCCCAGACGCTGACAGTTTGCTTCACTTACACCTTCCTGGTGAGGCGCTCCCCCACCTCGTGATCGGGACCACTCCCCCCCACTATATACTTCGACCGCCCTATAAGACGACACCCGGCATATAAGACAACCCCCGACTTTTGAGAAGATTTTATATTTTAACTGGAAAAGTTGGGGGTCGTCTTATACGCCCAGTCGTCTTATACGCCGGAAAATACGGTAATAGACTACAGGAGAGAGGATAATCACACGATTACCACCTCAGGCAGAAATGGTACTGTCTGTAGCTGCCCACACATCAGGGATTGATAACAGAACATTGAGGGAAAAAATAAAAATAAAGTTAAATCTGAAATTCAAGATGGATCCTGAAGAGAGGAAAACGGGTTTACATAAGACCTGTCAGCAGGTCAAAATTGGCTGTATTTTTTAGCTGTTATTTTATTCTGGCTGCTCCATCAAGTTTTTTTTTTTAACCCCTTCGTGACATGCGCCGTACTAGTACTGCGCTGCCGGCACTGCATTAGTGCCAGCAGCAGTACTAGTACGGCGCACCGATCACCGCGGTCTCGCGCTGAGCGCCGCGGTGATCGGGTGCCAGCTGTATATGACAGCTGACACCCCGCAGCAATGCCCACGATCGGTGCTATCGCCGATCGCGGGCATTTAACCCCTCTGATGCCGCTGTCAGTAGTGACAGCGGCATAGAGGGGGATCGCGCAGGGACGGGGGCTCCCTGCGCTCTCCCACCGGAGCAACGCAATGAGATCGCGTTGCTCCGGTGACCCGGAAGGAGTCCCCGGATCCAAGATGGCCGCCGGACTCCTTCCGGGTCATGAAGTGACCTGGCTAGCCGGCGCCTGCTGAGAGCAGGCGCTGGAAAGCCAGCTAAGCTGCCTGTCAGATCGTTGATCTGACAGTGTGCTATGCACAGTGTCAGATCAACGATCTGATCTAATACAGAGATGTCCCACCCTGGGACAATGTTAGAAAGTAAAAAAAAAAAAAAATAGAATGTGTAAAAAAAAAATAAAAAAAAAATCCCCAAATAAAAAAAAAAAAAAACATTTCCCAATAAATCCATTTATTTATGTAAAAAAAACAAAAAAACAATAAATGTACACATATTTGGTATCGCCGCGTCCGTAACGACCCGCTCTATAAAACTATCCCACTAGTTAACCCCTTCAGTGAACACCGCAAAAAAAAAAAACCAAGGCAAAAAACGCTTTATTATCATACAGGCGAACAAAAAGTGGAATAACACGCGATCAAAACGACGGATATAAATAACCATGGTACCGCTGAAAACGTCATCTTGTCCCGAAAAAAAAAAGCCGCCATACAGCATCATCAGCAGAGAAATAAAAAAGTTATAGCTCTCAGAATAATGCGATGCAAAAACAATAATTTTTTTATATAAAATAGTTTTTATTGTGTAAAAGCGCCAAAACATAAAAAAAATTACATAAATGAGGTATCACTGTAATCGTACTGACCCGAAGAATAAAACTGCTGCACATCAGGGGCTCTCCAAACGCGACATGGCATCCGATCTCAATTCCAGCCAATTCTGCTTTGAAAAAGTAAAACAGGGCTCCTTCCCTTCCGAGTTCTCCTGTGTGCCCAAACAGTGGTTCCCCCCAACATATGGGGTATCAGCGTTCTCAGGACAAGTTGGACAACAACTTTTGGGGTCCAATTTGTCCTGTTACCCTTGGGAAAATAAAAACATAGGGGATAAAATATTTTCGTGGAAAAAAAAATATTTTTTATTTTCATGGCTCTGCGTTATAAACTGTAGTGAAACACTTGTTGGTTCAAAGCTCTCACAACACATCTAGATAAGTTCCTTTGGGGGTCTAGTTTCCAATATGGGGTCACTTGTGGGGGGTTTCTACTGTTTAGGTACATCAGGGGCTCTGCAAATGCAACATGACGCCTGCAGACCAATCCATCTAAGTCTGCATTTCAAATGGCGCTCCTTCCCTTTCGAGCTCTGCCGTGCACCCAAACAGTGGTTCCCCCCAACATATGGGGTATCAGCGTTCTCAGGACAAGTTGGACAACAACTTTTGGGGTCCAATTTGTCCTGTTACCCTTGGGAAAATAAAAACATAGGGGATAAAATATCATTTTCGTGGAAAAAAAAATATTTTTTATTTTCACGGCTCTGCGTTATAAACTGTAGTGAAACACTTGTTGGTTCAAAGCTCTCACAACACATCTAGATAAGTTCCTTTGGGGGTCTAGTTTCCAATATGGGGTCACTTGTGGGGGGTTTCTACTGTTTAGGTACATCAGGGGCTCTGCAAATGCAACATGACGCCTGCAGACCAATCCATCTAAGTCTGCATTTCAAATGGCGCTCCTTCCCTTTCGAGCTCTGCCGTGCACCCAAACAGTGGTTCCCCCCAACATATGGGGTATCAGCGTTCTCAGGACAAATTGGACAATAACATTTGTGGTCCAATTTCTCCTGTTACCCTTGGGGAAAAAAAATTGCGGGCTAAAACATCATTTTGTGGAAATAAAAAATGATTTTTTAATTTTCACAATGCTACATTCTAAACTTTAGTGAAACAATTGGGGGTTAAAAGTGCTCACCACACATCTAGATAAGTTCCTTAGGGGGTCTTCTTTCCAAAATGGGGTCACTTGTGGGGGGTTTCCACTGTTAAGGCACGTCAGGGGCTCTCCAAATGCGACATGGCGTCCGATCTCAATTCCAGCCAATTTTGCATTGAAAAGTCAAATGGCACTCCTTCCCTTCCGAGCTCTGCCATGCGCTCAAACAGTGGTTTATCCCCATATATGAAGTATCGACGTACTCAGGACAAATTGCAAAACAACTTTTGGGGTCCAATTTATCCTTTTACCCTTGGGAAAATAAAAAATTTGGGGCAAAAAGATCATTTTTTGTGAAAATTAATATAAATTTTTTTTTTACGGCTCTACATTATAAACTTCTGTGAAGCACTTGGAGGTTCAAAGTGCTCACCACACATCTAGATTAGTTCCTTAGGGGGTCTACTTTCCAAAATGGTGTCACTTGTGGGGGTTTCCACTGTTTAGGCACATCAGGGGCTCTCCAATCGTGACATGGGCTCCGATCTCAATTCCAGCAAATCTTGCATTGAAAAGTCAAATGGCGCTCCTTCCCTTCCGAGCTCTGCCATGTGCCCAAACAGTGGTTTACCCCCACATATGGGGTATCGGCGTACTCAGGACAAATTGTACAACGACTTTTGTGGTCCAATTTCTCCTGTTACCCTTGGTAAAATGAAACAAATTGGACCTGAAGTAAAAATTTTGTGAAAAAAAAAGTTAAATGTTCAATTTTTTTAAACATTCAAAAAATTCCTGTTAAGCACCTGAAGGGTTAATAAACTTTTTGAATGTGGTTTTGAGTACCTTGAGGGGTGCAGTTTTTAGAATGGTGTCACTTTTGGGCATTTTCTGTCATATAAACCCCTCAAAGTCACTTCAAGTGTGAGGTGGTCCGTAAAAAAATGGTTTTGCAAATTTTGTTGCAAAAATGAGAAATCGCTGGTCAACTTTTAACCCTTATAACGTCCTAACAAAAAAAAATTATGTTTCCAAAATTGTGCTGATGTAAAGCAGACATGTGGGAAATGTTGTTTATTAACTATATTATGTGATATAACTCTCTAATTTAAGGGCATAAAAACTAAGAGTTTGAAAATTGCTAAATTTTCATAATTTCCGACAAATTTTTGTTTTTTTCACAAATAAATGCAAGTCATATCGAAGAAGTTTTACCACTATCATGAAGTACAATATGTCACGAGAAAACAGTGTCAGAATCACCGGGATCCGTTGAAGCGTTTCAGAGTTATGACCTCATAAAGTGACAGTGGTCAGAATTGTAAAAATTGGCCCTGTCACTTAGGTGAAAACAGGCTTTGGGGTGAAGGGGTTAAAGATGTCCAAGGGTTTTAGAGATATGTGCCTTTTAATATAGTACTAATTTTTATGTTTGTTAGCAAGGGGGCAGGGCTCACAGGATTTTCTGGAAAAATGTAGTTAGGCTTCTCTATATTATTACCCTGTAAGCACTTACCCCCTAGATAAAGATCGTAAAAAAATAGCACTGACTAAAAAGGCCCATTTCTCTTGAACTCTGTGGCAAAATAGGAAAATAAACAAACACACAATAAAACAAACAGAATATTCAGGGAAGGATGCCAGAGGGGGCAGAAATGGAAAAAGAGCAAAAGCTGTTCACTTTTGACCTGCTGAATGGTCTTCTTTAAAAAGGAAGCAAGTACAATATATTAGATGTGCAGAGTACTTCTTTAAAACGTCACTTAAAATATTTTTTAATCTATTGTGAATCGGGACACCGTAGCAGGAGAAAGAAGTTAGGAAATCATCAGGATCCAGCTTTTCAGCCTATGCTTTTTTGGTGTAAATCTTTTTAGCACCATAATGAAGAATGATTGATGTTTGCTATCTATACAACTTTATTTATCAAACAACTCCTTTAATCTCTGCCACCTTTCTTTACCCGTATTGACTTAAATGCTAGATTTGTCAGATGGAGTTTGATATACAACCTATTTAGTACACACAGAAATGCAAACCCTTAATAGACATTGAAATGTAATATTAGTTAGCTATCCCTTAAATAAGAAATGTGAAAATAATAAAGTAACGCTGGTGGGCCATGACTCATTTATTGTTTCTTGAGATTTCTCTTTGCTTCCATTAGTTCAATGTTTTTGAAGTTACAAAACATTTTAAAATAAATTACAATTTATGTACACTTTACATACTTTTGAGTCACAATAAGTATGAGGAAAAAAAAATGAAAGAAGTTGTAATTTGTACAGTAAAGTGGCTGTTAGGACACTATCTGCAGCCAAGAGCAAAGGACATGGTCAACCTGAGACAGCAGATTATAACAAGGATCAAGTAAACAAGTTTAGAAGCATTTGCGGTGTACAATGGATGGGCCAGCTTCATCATACTCCTGTTTTGTGATCCACATCTGCTGAAAGGTGGACAGAGAAGCCAAAATGGAACCACCAATCCAAACAGAGTATTTACGCTCAGGTGGAGCAATGATCTGCAAGAGATAAGAAATTAATTAGAACTTTTGAACTCAGGAGACACATCATTTACACCATTAAGGCTACTTTCACAATAGCGTCGTGTGACGTACGTCGCAATGCGTCGTTTTGGAGAAAAAACGCATCCTGCAAAGTTGCCGCAGAATGCGTTTTTTCTCCATAGACTTGCATTAGCGACGCATGGCCACACGTCGCATCCGTCGTGTGACGCATGCGTCATGTTTTGGCGGACCGTCGGCACAAAAAAAAGTTGCATGTAACTTTTTTTTGTGCGTTGTGTCCGCCATTTCTGACCGCGCATGCGCGGCCGGAACTCCGCCCCCTCCTCCCCAGACCTTACAATGGGGCAGCGGATGCGTTGTAAAACTGCATCCACTGCCCCCGTTGTTCATTTTTTTCGCAGTTTGCGTCGGTACGTTGGGCCGACGCATGGCGACGACCCCGTACCGACGCTAGTGTGAAAGTAGCCTAACTTTCATTTTATTATGAAAACTACAGATGTACTATGTGAGGAATAATATAGAGTTAATGGCTTCCATGGAGGTCATAAAATCATTAGAACAATTTAAACAGTAAGACATACAGCTCTGGCAAAAATTAAGAGACCACCACATCAAAACCCAGGCATGGTCAGCCCAATCTCCAGACCTGAACGCCATTGAAAATCTCTGGAATGTAATCAAGAGAATGATGGCTAGTCACAAGCCATCAACTAAAAACTGCTTAAATTTTTGCGCCAGAAGCAGTGTGAAAGACTAGTGGAAAGCATGCCACGACGCATGAAAGCTGTGATTAAAAATCATGGCTATTCCACAAAATATTGATTTCTGAACTCTTCCTGAGTTAAAAACATTATTATTGTTGCTTCTATATGATTATGAACTTGTTTTATTTGCATTATTTGAGGTCTGAAAGCACTGTTTGTTTGTTTTTTTAATTTTGACAATTTCTCCTTTTCAGAAAAAAATACAAAATGTATTGCTTGGAAATTCGGAGACATGTTGTCATAAGTTTATAGAATAAATGAACAATATACATTTTACTCAAAATAAACCTATAAAGAGAACAATCAGACAAACTAAACATTTTGCAGTGGACTCTTAATTTTTGCCAGAGCTGTATGTAAAAAAGTGAATTAATTGGTATTTTTGCAATGTTCTGAGAGAACATAAATACAAGATTACAAAACAGATGTATGAATTGCATATTACATTAAATATGTATGTACTATATATCAACATTACCTTGATTTTCATAGTGCTGGGAGCTAGAGCAGTGATCTCTTTCTGCATGCGGTCAGCAATACCTGGGTACATGGTGGTACCACCAGACATGACATTGTTGGCATACAAGTCCTTTCTGATGTCAATATCACATTTCATGATGCTGTTGTAAGTTGTCTCATGAATACCAGCAGACTCCATACCTAAAATGTTCATAAGATAAAAGTTAGTCACTGTGTTTATTTCTTTGTTTGACAGGAAGCAATACATCAAAATACAGAATAACAAATGCAGAATACATACCAATAAAGGATGGCTGGAAGAGAGTCTCTGGGCAACGGAAACGTTCATTGCCAATGGTAATCACCTGTCCATCTGGCAATTCATAGCTCTTCTCCAGAGATGAGGAGGAGGCAGCTGTGGCCATCTCATTTTCAAAGTCAAGAGCTACATAGCACAACTTTTCCTTGATGTCACGGACAATTTCACGTTCAGCTGTTATGGGGAATATTGAATTTAGTAAAATACATACTGACAAATATTGTGCTCTCAAACAAAACCTAATGGTATATTACAATGAACACTGGAATACAATTACAAAATATTATACAAAAAAGTCAGCTGATTGTCCTATAAAGAGAACCAACAGAAGTATTAGATCAGAGGATCTTCTGCGTGCATTACTTGACAACACAGGATTAGCATAATAAAAAAAGGACTCTGGCTATTTCAGGCTATGTGCACACGTTCAGTTTTTTTTTTCCGCATTTTTTCACGCTAAAACGCTATAAAAACGCATACATTATGCATTCTATCACAGTGTCTAGATAATGTCATAAATTTACATTTACCAGAAAGGTATTGTCTTGTCTAAAGGTACCGTCACATTAAGCGACGCTGCAGCGATATAGACAACGAGCTGATCGCTGCAGCGTCGCTGTTTAGGTCGCTAGGAGACGTCAAACACCGGCAACGGCTGAACGATGCAGGAGCGATCAAGTGACGTACTTATCGTTGTCGCTGGTTGTTAGCTCCATGAAAAACCATTGCAGCCATCGTTGCTTTTGCTGTCAAACATGACGAATCACGCCGACCTGACGACCAAATAAAGTTCCGGACTTCTAGCTACGACCAGCGATGGCACAGCAGGATCCTGATCGCTGCTGCGTGTCAAACACAACGAGATCGCTATCCAGGACACTGCAACATCACGGATCGCTGTCGTTCTCGTTGGAAAGTTGCTCAGTGTGAAGGTACCTTAAGACAATCCCTTTCAAATTATGGTCCCTAGAGCAGTCTATTGATTGGATTAAGACCACTACCTGGAATTCTCCACAAACAGCTGATTTTTCTGGAGGAAACTGTGCATATCTAGTTCTGATGACAGAATGATGACTTGAGTCCACCAAAAGAAGAGTCACCATATATAATTGCTCTGTTTTGGTTAATAGAAGAGGCAGCTAGGTTGGGGATGCCCTCAGAGGGCGTCTTTATAAGACAATCCACTTAAGTAACATGTCAGTAGAGAGGAAAGGATAGTTCCACTAATACTTACCAGTAGTGACAAAGGAGTAGCCACGCTCTGTGAGGATCTTCATAAGGTAGTCAGTCAGGTCACGACCAGCCAAGTCAAGACGCATAATTGCGTGTGGCAAGGCATAGCCTTCATAAATTGGGACGTTGTGTGTTACACCATCACCAGAGTCCAGCACAATACCTGCAAGCAAATAACATTCAAATATTACAACCCATAATACAGATTATCTCTACACTGTGCTAAAGAATATGGTACTCAGAGCAAGGATAATTTAAAAGCTTAATAAGTCACATGGAAGACCTACCCACTTAATGATGTAGTTTAACAAGAAAATTTAGCAAAATGGGTGTATAAACATGGCATTTCGATGTGCTTATTTCAGGATACTGTATTAAATGTACCTATGTATATGCTTTTAATTTTAACCCCTTAACGACCACCAATATGCCTTTTAAACGGCAGCAGCTAAGGCCTCTTTCACATTTCTGACGGTACGGGGCCGTCGCAAACCGTCGGCCCGACGTACGTTGTGCAAATAGTGCACAACGTGGGCAGCGGATGCAGTTTTCAGACGCATCCGCTGCCCATTATGAGTTCCGGGGAGGAGGGGGGGCGGAGTTCCAGCTGCGCATGCACAGTCGGAAATGGCGGTTCTGATGGACGAAAAAAACGTTGCATTGAACGTTTTTTTGTCACGACGGGCCGCAAAATCACGATGCATTCGTTGCACGACGGATGCGACGTGTCGCAATGCGTCGCTAATGCAAGTCTATGGAGAAAAAACACATCCTGCGGGCAACTTTGCAGGATGCGTTTTTTCTCCAAAACGACGCATTGTGACGTTGGCCAAATGACGGAAGTGTGAAAGAGGCCTAAGGGTACTTATTCCTCAGCTTTGCTTTTTAACGGCACTGAGAAATAAGGTTATAGCGCCCCTAATGTCAGAAAATCTCCGGGATTCCATAGAACATGATTCTGGTCAGTTTTTACCATCCTGAGTCTTGTCTGATTTCCCATTAATTCCTCTCTCCTCTGATATCATCTAGCACACCAGAGGAGAGTGAAATGGGGTCCCCCGAACCCCCCGTTGTCCCTGGACCCTCTGGCTGCCCCCCAGCGTCTCCTTCCAGGAAGAAAATGGTGGGCACATGCGCAGTGCGCCCACCAAGATCTGCCAACCGACACCAATAGGAGTTTTTTCTATTGGTTCATTTTGATACCTTGTGAAAATAAAAAAACTTTGGTTCCAAATTAATTTTTTTGTGAAAAAAGTAAAATGTTCATTTTTTCCTTCCACATTGCTTTAGTTCTCATGAAGCACTTTAAGGGTTAATAAGCTTCTTGAATGTGGTTTTGAGCACCTTAAGGGGTGCAGTTTTTAGAATGGTGTTACTTTGTGGTATTTTCTGTCATATTGACCCCCCAAACCCACTTCAAATGTGATGTGATCCCTAAAAAAATATGGCTTTGTAAATTTTGTTGGAAAAATGAGAAATCGCAGGTCAACTTTTAACCCTTATAACTTCTCAACAACAACAAAAAAAAATTATGTTTCCAAAATTGTGCTGATGTAAAGCAGACATGTGGGAAGAGTTATTTATAAATTATTTTGAGCGATATGACTGATTTAAGGGCACAAAAATTTAAAGTTTGAAAATTTCAATTTTTTCATAAATAAACGCAAGTCATGTTGAAGAAATTTGACCACTAACATGAAGTACAATATATCACGAAAAAACAGTCTCAGAATCAGTGGGATCTGTTGAAGCGTTCCAGAACTATAACCTCATAAAGTGACAATAGTCAGAATTCTAAAAATTGGCTTGGCCATTAAGTACAAAATTGGCTCTGTCACTAAGGGGTTAAGGCTGTGTTCACACACAACTATCATGCCACGGCTTTAAACTGCAGCAGCCGTGAGCCACTATGGTCTTTCCACTATTTTCACGCACAATTACTTAATCTTGAAGGAAAACAGCTGTTTCACCTACAACAAAACATGCCAATCCTAAGAGCTGCATGGTTTGCAAGTAAAAGAACTGTAACCCTGCAAGATTTAAGTGATTATACAGAGAAACAGCGGAAAGACTGCAGCCACACAGGGCTGCTGTGGTTTAAAGCTGCAGCATGACCACTGTGTGAATGAAACCCAAGTAAAATAATTACTTTTAATTATTTTATCAATTAAAATGTTTAGTGGATGAACTCTTACCAGTGGTACGGCCAGAGGCATACAGAGACAACACTGCCTGGATTGCAACATACATCGCCGGGACATTGAAGGTCTCAAACATGATTTGGGTCATCTTCTCACGGTTGGCTTTGGGGTTCAATGGAGCCTCAGTAAGCAGGGTAGGATGCTCTTCTGGGGCAACACGCAATTCATTGTAGAAGGTGTGATGCCATATCTTCTCCATGTCATCCCAGTTAGTGATGATACCATGTTCAATTGGGTACTTCAGAGTGAGGATACCTCTCTTGCTCTGGGCCTCATCACCGACATAGGAATCTTTTTGCCCCATACCAACCATAACACCCTGAAAAGGACAAATGTAAAAGTATTGAATGTACCGTAGCTTATGTGGAAAGTGTGTGAGGGATAGGATAATCTCTGAAGTACATTCCTACTAGTTATTACTTTAGCCAGTGGTGATAAAAACAATATTTTTGTTTCAATAGTAAAATGTGGCAATTGTATAATTTAAAAGAGTACATTTTAATTGCAACCTTCACAGTTCTGTCAGATGCAGATTCGTGGGAAGGAACTGTGAAGGCTGCAGTCCATCAACTGCAATGTCACAATATGACTGGGGAGGACACAGCAACTTGAGCAGAAGAGCAGTGGTGGCCTGGAAAGTAAATATTAGTGATGAGCGGACCTGCTCAGATAACGTCTTATCTTATCCGAGAATCTGAGAGTGCTCATTTATACTGTTTGAGTCCCTATGACAGGCAATCCTCACATGTATTGAGGCTGTCTAAAAGCCGTAAATCATACAGAAGCAGGGGAGTGAACATAATATATGAGCATGACCAAGATAATATGATAACACATCATCAGAGCACATTCACTCATCACTAGTAAGTATGCTTTTTTTTTTTTAAATTTTACCAGGCATATTAGCGCCATTGAAAAAGGGTTGTTCATTAATGTAAAATATATTACACATACTATTTTTACATAATTGTATTATTACTATATAATACAATAAATAATATATGAAAATATAGAAGTCAAATATATATATGTATACCTGGTGACGGGGGCGTCCAACAATGGATGGAAATACTGCTCTGGGGGCATCGTCTCCAGCGAATCCAGCTTTCACAAGCCCGGAGCCATTGTCGCACACAAGTGCAGTAGTCTCTTCATCGTCACACATGATGGTAGCTTTCTTAAAACAGACACAAAAAATATACCATTATTTTAAAAGATTACACTAATTTCCTGCAATGGCAATACACTAAACATGTTTATAAACGTCCATCTATGATATTCATTTGCAGATCGCTGCTATGTAGCAGAGCCGATCGCGTTGTGCCTGCTTCTAGCCTCCCATGGAGGCTATTGAAGCATGCCAAAAGTAAAAAAAAAAAAGTTAAAAAAAATGTGAAAAAAATAAAAAAAATATAAAAGTTTAAATCACCCCCCTTTCGCCCCAATCAAAATAAATCAATAAAAAAAAAAAAATCAAATCTACACATATTTGGTATCGCCGCGCTCAGAATCGCCCGATCTATCAATTAAAAAAAAGCATTAATCTGATCGCTAAACGGCGTAGCGAGAAAAAAAATTAGAAACGCCAGAATTACGTTTTTTAGGTCGCCGCGACATTGCATTAAAATGCAATAACGAGCGATCAAAAGAACGTATCTGCACCAAAATGCTATCATTAAAAACGTCATCTCGGCACGCAAAAAATAAGCCCTCAACCGACCCCAGATCACGAAAAATGGAGACGCTACGAGTATCGGAAAATGGCGCAATTTTTTTTTTTTTTTTAGCAAAGTTTGGAATTTTTTTTCACCACTTAGATAAAAAAAATAACCTAGTCATGTTAGGTGTCTATGAACTCGTACTGACCTGGAGAATCATAATGTCCGGTCAGTTTTAGCATTTAGTGAACCTAGCAAAAAAGCCAAACAAAAAACATGTGTGGGATTGCGCTTTTTTTGCAATTTCACCGCACTTGGAATTTTTTTCCCGTTTTCTAGTACACGACATGCTAAAACCAATGATGTCGTTCAAAAGTACAACTCGTCCCGCAAAAAATAAGCCCTCACATGGCCAAATTCACGGAAAAATAAAAAAGTTATGGCTCTGGGAAGGAGGGGAGTGAAAAACGAACACGGAAAAACGAAAAATCCCAAGGTCATGAAGGGGTTAAAGGGAACCTGTCACCTGAATTTGGCGGGACTGGTTTTGAGTCATATGGGCGGAGTTTTCGGGTGTTTGATTCACCCTTTCTTTACCCGCTGGCTGCAATATTGGATTGAAGTTCATTCTCTGTCCTCCGTAGTACATGCCTGCACAAGGCAAGATTGCTTTGCGCAGGCGTGTACTATGGAGGACAGAGAATGAACTTCAATCCATTATTGCAGCCAGCATGCAGCCAGCGGGTAAAGAAAGGGTGAATCAAACACCCGAAAACTCCGCCCATGTGACCCAAAACCAGTCCCGCCAAATTCAGGTGACAGAGTCCCTTTAAACTGGTTATGCCAGAAAGCTGGGTTGTAAAAGTCACAATTTTGGGGGCAACATGTAATTGCGCGAGTATTTTGTGTTTTTTGTTGTTGTTTTTATGCCAGCCCTGACTATTTTCTGACACGTATGTACGACTTAATATAGAGGGTGCAGCTTGGCACTACAGTTTACGCTAAAACAGGTTTGTGCAAGCGACATCTTTTAGACGTGTGTGAAGCTGTTGAGTTTTTGGAGAAAGACTCTTCAAGACACGCTAGTGACTTTTTTGCTATTTTTTCTGTCGTTTTTTTATGCCATCTCTTGCCACCAGCTTTTTCTAACATGTATTGAATATACTAGTGAGCAGATTCCAAGCAAAAGTTATCTAAAGAACGGCCAGGTCGGTTCATTAACTGTTTCATGTATTTGTCAACCTGCAGTGGTTAAAAGAAACCCAAAAGACTGAACATAAGCAAAGCAAGTCATTCTCACATTGCAACGCATATATTAATTCTATTTAGTACATTTTTAGGTGAGATTAGGAATGTACCTGCCTGAAAAAGACATTTTGTGTATCAAAAGTGGTACAAATTAGATAAAAAAAATATACTTTAGTTCATGACAGGAGTCTAACCATATTAGACTTTGGTACATGGACAGCACAAAACAATGTGCACGTCTTTAATATATTTTGAATCCCCTCTACAGTCCTCCTTGCACCATTAATTCATTTTTGCAGTTACAATCTTTTAATATTATTATATTTAACTAAGGCCAGATGAACACCACCATATTTTTCATCTTAGTGCGATCTGCCAAAACATTGGCTTGCACTCAAACCAATGTTCTTTTATGTGGCCGCGCGCTTGTGATATTTTTCAGTCGGTCATATGAAAAACATCACAGCAGGCCCAAATTTGATCCGATATTCTGATCACACTCAGCCATGCAAGTCAATGAGTGTGTGCCAATTATTGGACTGCATTCGGATGACATTGTAGTGCGGTCCAATTTTTGCACAGACACAATGGAGAAGATGGAGCAGTTTTATTGTCCATCTTCTCCTCAAGTGTGTTCTGATTTTCCCATCTGAGGGAACCTGACACTCTGATCAGAGTGAAATAGAATATAGCTAGCACACTACTTTGCAATATTTTATTATTTATAACCATTTTTACTTATAAATGCCCCAAAACATATAAATGTAACATTCAGCAGCAGGTTAATGTATGGTTAGGATATTGCATGCTATTTTCAAGTCCTACTACAAACGCAGTCCTAGGCTTTTTTTATTTTATTTAATGCATTTTTTCCAGTCACGAAAAAAAATCTACAAAATGTTGTGAAAAAAAGACTAAGCATTTTCAGGTAGAACTTGAAAGTAGCATGTGTTTCACTGTGGATGGTTTTTAATATGCTATGACACTACCCTAATCATACATTAACCTACAGCTGTATGTGGACATTTATAAATGTTAAAAAAAGCTACAAATAATACAATATTACCAAGCAGTATACTAGATATAGTCTATTTCTCTATTTAAAAATAATAATAATAATAATAATAATAATAATAATAATAATAATAAAATGCTAATTTAATGTTAACAAAAAAAATTACTAAAACCCTTCTGGGTTCAGCAGAATCTGTGATACTGACAGCTTATGGGCCTAACTCACAAGACAAGGAGATTATCAGCACCTCTTCCTTCCACTTCTATAAAGTGAGGGTTTTTTACGTTCAGTCCAATTATAAGTCCAAGAGGTAGCAGGCTTCCTTTACCTGACTGAACTATTACTCCCTGCAGTGATACAATAGTATTGTATATGGCTCAGGCAGCTCCGCACAACACAGTAGCTGCTTTATCTACCTTGTACTATGTACTTGGCAGATGGCGTTTCCCTTTTCCCGCCCACTACCTCAGGTACAGGAAGCCGGCGCACGTCCCACTCCCTCCCCCTAGCGGACCAGCCGTGCAGTTCAGCTCACCTCAGGCTCCGGTCTATCAGCGCAGGGATGCTATGGCAGCTCTCGGCTTGCTCAGGCTGCAGTGCAGTCTAAAGCATATTTATATATAACCCATGCACCGCTCTCAGCCCAGCCTTCCACTCCGTGATCTCTCCCCTTCTGTCTAGCCATATTAGGCCTCTGGGCAACGACCTTGCCCCCCTTGGGCTTCCAGACTGGTCGCAGAGTGCCCATACATGGCCAGCCTGGCCGGGCACCAGGTAAAAGGAGGCTGGGGCCGTAAAAGGATTCACTTGGGAACTATGGAGTGCCCGTTCCTGCTGCCAGCTCCACGGCTGGGAGAGCAAAGGAAGAGGCGGACATGAGGCATGTAAAGCATGACCTGATAATCCCCCTTCACCAGCACAACAGGGTGGGAGGCTCAGACAAAGATTTAGGGGGGACAACTGTGTAGGTGGCCGGTAAGCTCTAGTCAGTGCTGCAACATAGCATCCTAGCAGCGCCAAGGCGGGAAACTGCAGGCACAGAATTACCTCACAGTACCTGTGTCACAGTGATGAGGGGATCAGGCAGCTGTCTGAGGGGGAGACATGACAGAAAAACGGCAGAAAGCTGTGAAGTCTCTTAATGTAGTCTGTTGGGTTTTTAGTTAAGTTTCCACGATGAGTATTTGGTGCGTTTTTGAAGTGGCAGATTTTCTGCAGGATTTCTACACAAATTAGATTACTTGTTTTTTCAATATGCATTTTATTGTATATTTTATTGCTTCTTTTGACATGTAATTTTAAAAAAAACTTTCTTGATAGCCCTGTGTGAATTACATGCGTCTTACCTGCGGATTTTCCTCATCTCGTTTAATCTATCGGTTATATAGTTTGTGCAATAAGAATTTGCAGCGTTAAATACTCATTGTGAGAACTTAGCCTAAGTGTTAGAGCTTCTTTGTGGTGAAAAATAATTTTTTTTTTGGCAACCTTCAGCTTGAGGCTTAACGGCTTGTTCAGGCGAGTGTATTAGAACTCATTCAGATGATTCTTCATAGTCTGAGTGTCATCAGTGTTTTTCATGTATAAAAAAAACATACAAATTGCAACGCTTTTATACATTGCTGATAATCACGGACCATACACTGACTAAGGCTATGTTCAGATTAGCGTTTCCCGACGCTGCGTCGGGAAACGCAGCGGAGACGCACGCGTCATGCGCCCCTATGTTTAACATGGGGGACGCATGCGTTTTTCTTGTTGCGTTTTCCGACGCGTCGTTTTTGACGCTAGCGTCGGACGCAAGAAAACGCAACAAGTTGCATTTTTCTTGCGTCCGATTTTCGTCAAAAAAACGACGCACGCGTCGCAAAACGCAGCGTTTTTGCGTGCGTTTGCATGCGTTTTTTCGTGCGTTGCGTCGCCGACGCAGCGGCGCGCAACGCTAATCTGAACGTAGCCTTAAAGGGTGCACCACTATCGCAAATATCGTCAAGGACAGTAAAACATGGAGTGCATTAACTAGTCTGTATAGAACATGATGCGAACAAAAAAAGAAGAGCGACTAGACTAATAAAGGTAAGCACATCCACAATATATTGAAAAAATGAAACAACTTTTATTACACCTCAAACAGACAATGTTAAAACCACTTAAAAGACATATATAATGACTAGTGATGAGCGAATATACTGGTTACTCGAGATTTCTTGAGCATGCTCGGGGGTCCTCCCCGAGTATTTTTTAGTGCTTGGAGATTTAGTTTTTCTTGCCGCAGCTGAATGATTTACATCTGATAGGCAGCATAAGTACATGTGGGGATTCCCTACAAACCAGGCAACCCCCACATGTACTTATGCTGCCTATCAGATGTAAATCATTCAGCTGCGGCAAGAAAAACTAAATCTCCAAGCACTAAAAAATACTTGGAGGACCCCCGAGCGTGCTCGAGAAATCTCGAGTAACAAGTATATTCGCTCATCACTAATAATGACCAATGAACCAACACCACTCCAGGCTGTGTACGCCACAAGATAAAACCCTGTTCCAATAGAATGATAACCTAGCTATGGGTACAAATACATATCAATACTAGGTTATAGCCCATAAAGCTTTGGTAGATATATACACACATATGCATGGAGAACGTGTTAATGACCACTCATATATAAAGCAATGATTGTTTGCAGTAATAATACATTTATATCTGACCCAATATGGAGAGCATACAATAATATATAATAAGTCTCAATACTCAGGTATATTTCCTCCTTCACTATGGAAATAAAGTCCCACAACTATAGGAGCCCATACCGGCAAATAGCCATAGAAATGTGAAGGAGAAATGTCAAAATGACAGTTGTTATAGCAGACCTGGGAAAATAGGGCCAAAGCATACAACCTGATAAGCATTCACTGGGCGTTCTGTAGAAAGATCTGAGAAGGCTGAAATAGCCTATGAGCCATCAGTGATAGGAGCCATGATATCCATGGTTAGGACAGTGGTCACTGAAACCAAATGGTCTCAAGATTCAGGGATGAAAGAGGGGTGAGGTGAAGACCCCACGCGTATTGCTGCCACTGCAACTTCGTGAGGGAAGTAGTGATAAGGGAACACATGAGGCTTAAATAGAGGTAATCAATGATGATGTAAACCCTACCTGTGTGGAGGTAACCATTTGGTTTCAGTGACCACCGTCCTAACCATGGATATCATGGCTCCTATCACTGATGGCTCATAGGCTATTTCAGCCTTCTCAGATCTTTCTACAGAACGCCCAGTGAATGCTTATCAGGTTGTATGCTTTTGCCCTATATTCCCAGGTCTGCCATACAACTGTCATTTTGACATTTCTCCTTCACATTTCAATGGCTATTTGCCTGTATGGGTTCCTATAGTTGTGGGACTTTATCCCCATAGTTAAGGAGGAAATACTGTATACCTGAGTATTGAGACTTATTATAATTGTATCCTCTCCATATTGGGTCAGATATAAATGTATTGATTTATCACTGCAAACAGTCATTGCTTTATATACGAGTGGTCATTAACACATGTTTCTCTATGCATATGTGTGGATATAGCTACCAAAGCTTTATGGGCTATAACCTAGTATTGATATGTATTTGCACCCATAGCTAGGTTATCATTCTATTGGAACATGGTTCTATCTTGTGGCATACACAGCCTGGAGGGTTGTTGGTTTATTGGTCATTATATATGTCTTTTAAGTGGTTTTAACATTGTCTGTTTGAGGTGTAATAAAGGTTGTTTCATTATTTCAATATATTGTGGATGTGCTCACTTTTATTAGTCTAGTCTCTTTTCTCTTTTTTTTGTTCGGACCATACACTGACGTCATCCGTGTGCTGTCCTTGATTTTCATGCACCCGTAGTTTTGTATTCGTAATTTTGACCTGTGACGTTGCTGAAAAATGGACTTGTCGCCATAATTTTTTGTTCAGATACATAGAATGTAAAAATACAATGAAAAGCACCATAAACTTTACCAGGTAAGTGTACTATCATTGAAAAACACACGTGGATAATGGAATTCTGAATGAATCCTTTCTACATTCATGTGCTTTCAGTGTTAAAATCAGATACCACACAGAACAATGTTATTGAATTAGGGCTCTCCAGCTGAAAGGGTAATTTTTCTCACTATCTGGATGCCATTCAGTGTCATCTCACTAACTGGATATATGGATGATATGCAGATGAAAATTGGACTATTTTTCATACACTCATCACAACACCGTTTAAGGATTTTGAGTCGTGGGATAGAAAATAACATGGCTGTGTGAAGGTATGACAGAAATTGTTAAATCGGCCTGCATGTGGCTGTTATTATATAGCCAAAACAGGTGGGTTTTTTTGCAATGTTTTGGTTTTACAATCAAAACAAAGAAATGTCTGGAATGGGTATGTCTTCTGGATAAGAGTAATGGAACATGCTGCATGTGTCCAAATGTCCTCACACCGTGATTCTCAATTGTCATATGATGTAACATGCTCTCTCCTTTAGGACAGGTTCAGCACATCTATATATATAATTGTCTAAGGGTCACGTCCGTCTGTCTGTCTGTCCTTCTGTCACGGTTATTCGTTCGCTGATTGGTCTCGGCAGCTGCCTGTCATGGCTGCCGTGACCAATCAGCGACGCGCACAGTCTGGAAAAAATGGCCGCTCATTACTCCCTGCACTGACTGCCCGGCGTCCGCATACACCCCTTCGCTCACTGCTCACACAGGGTTAATGCCGGCAGTAACGGACCGCGTTATGCCGCGGGTAACGCACTCCATTACCGCTGCTATTAACCCTGTGTGACCAAGTTTTTTACTATTGACGCGGCCTATGCAGCGCCAATAGTAACAACATCTCATGTTAAAAATAATAAAAAAATAACGATTATATACTCAAAAAACGCCGCCTTTCCTGCTCCTCGCGATGCAACCGCCACGTTCCGTTGGCACAGATGGTCTGGCAGAAAGACCTGCCGTGACGTCACGGTCATGTGACCGCGACGACATCACAGGCCCTGCGCGAGCAGGACCTGCCGTGACGTCACGGTCATGTGACCGCGACGTCATCACAGGCCCTGCGCGAGCAGGCTGGGACCGGAAGCTGCCGCCTCTACCTCGCACAGGCGACATAACTACAAGTATGGTGAGTATGTTAGAACTACAAGGGGCCCTCGAATCGGAAGGTGAGTATTTTTATTTTTTAACCTGTGACATACGTGGCTAGGCAATATACTATGTGGCTGGGCAATATACTACGTGGCTCTGCTGTATACTACATCGCTGTGCAATATACTGCGTGGCGCTGTGCTGTATGCTACGTCACTGGGCAATATACTACGTCAGTGTTCCCCAAGTCCGGTCCTCAAGAGCCACCAACAGGTCATGTTTTCAGGATTTCCTTAGTATTGCACAGGTGATAATTGCATCACCTGGACAGGCAAGCATTCAATGACCTGCGCAATACTAAGGAAATCCTGAAAACATGACCTGTTGGTGGCTCTTGAGGACCGGACTTGGGGAACACTGTACTACGTGGTTGGGCAATATACTACGTGACTGGGCAATATACTACGTGGCTGCCCAATATACTACGTGGCTGCCCAATATACTACGTGGCTGGGCAATATACTACGTGGCTGGGCAATATACTACGTGGCTCTGTGCTGTATACTACGTCACTTGGCAATATACTACGTGGACTGTGCAATATACTACGTGGACCTGCATATTCTAGAATACCCGATGCGTTAGAATCGGGCCACCATCTAGTTAACCATATAATAACCTACAGTTGTGTCAAAAGTATTGACACCCCTGCAATTCTGTCAGATAATACTCAGTTTCTTCCTGAAAATGATTGCAATCACAAATTCTTTGATATTATCTTCATTTAATTTGTCTTAACCCCTTAACGACTGCCGATACGCCTTTTAACGGCGGCAGTTAAGGGTACTTAAACCACAGCGCCGTTAATTAACGGTGCTGTGGAAAAAGTAAATAGCGCCCCCCAGAGTCCGATTTTCTCCGGGGTGTCGGCTGCCGGGGGTAGCCGAGACCCCAGAGAATATGATTCGGGTCGGTTTTTACCGACCCCGCTTGTGCGATCACCGGTAAATAACCGTTTACCGGCGATCACAAAAAACAAAAACACAATTTCCCTTTTAATTTCTCTGTCCTCCGATGTGATCGCACATCAGAGGACAGAGAAAAGGGGTCCCAGATAGCCCCCCGATACTCACCTGTCTCCCCCGGTGCTCCTCGTGGCTCCCGATGGGCACCGCCATCTTTTTCCAGCAAAAAAATGGTGGGCGCATGCGCAGTGCGCCCGCCGGCTGGCACTGGGAGAATCTTTGGGGTCTCGGCTGCCGGGGGTAGCCGAGACCCCAAAGAACATGATCGGGGTCTGTTTTACCGACCCTGTTTTGCGATTGCCGATAATTAACTGTTTACCGGCGACCGCAAAAAAAAAAAAAGCGATGTGTAATTCTCTGTCCTCTGATGTGATCGCACATCAGAGGACAGAGAAATAGGGGGATTCGGGGACCCTATTATACTTACCGGTGTCCCTGGGTCCTCCTGCATCTTCTCCTGGCCGCCAGCATCTTCTTTGGGAAACAAAATGGCGAGCGCATGCGCAGTGCGCCCGCCATCTGCCGGCCGGCAGGAGAAAGCAGTTGGGGCTAAAATTAGGGCTAAATTTAGGGTTAGGGTTGGGGCTAAATTTAGGGTTAGGGTTGGGGCTAAATTTAGGGTTAGGGTTGGGGCTAAATTTAGGGTTAGGGTTGGGGCTAAATTTAGGGTCAGGGTTGGGGCTAAATATAGGGTTGGGGCTAAATTTAGGGTTAGGCGTCTTTCACACTTACGTCGGTATGGGGCCGTCGCAATGCGTCGGCCCGACATAACGATGCACGTTGTGAAAATTGTGCACAATGTGGGCAGCGGATGTAGTTTTTCAACACATCCGCTGCCCAATCTATGTCCTGGGGAGGAGGGGGCAGCGTTATGGCCACGCATGCGCGGTCGGAAATGGCGGACATTGAACTTTTTTTGTGCCGACGGTCCGCCAAAACACAACTGATCCAGTGCACGACGGACACGACGTGTGGCCATCCGTCGCGATCCGTCGGCAATACAAGCCTATGGGCAAAAAACGCATCCTGCAGGCACATTTGCAGGATCCGTTTTTTGTCCAAAACGACGGATTGCGACGGATGCCAAACGACGCAAGTGTGAAAGTAGCCTTAGGGTTGGAGCTAAAGTTAGGGTTAGGGTTGGGGCTAAATTTAGGGGTGGGGCTAAAGTTAGGGCTAGGGTTGCGGCTAAAGTTAGGGCTAGAGTTGGGATTAGGGTTAGGGTTGGCATTAGGGTTACACTTGGGATTAGGGTTAGGTTTGGGGTTAGGGTTGGGATTAGGGGTGTATTGGGATTAGGGTTAGGTTTGAGGTTAGGGTTGAGATTAGGATTAGGGATGTGTTGGATTTAGGGTTTTGATTAGGGTTATGGTTAGGGTTGACATTAGGGTTGTTTTGGGGTAAGGGTTGCGATTATCGTTAGGGTTGTGATTAGGATTATGGATCGGGTTGAGATTAGGGTTAGGGGTGTGTTGGGGTTAGGGTTGGAGCTAGAATTGGGGGGGTTTCCACTGTTTAGGTACATCAGGGGGTCTCCAAACACGTCACCCAATTTTGCGCTCAAAAAGTCAAATGGTGCTCCCTCCCTTCTGAGCTCTGCCGTGCGCCCAAACAGTGGGTTACCCCCACATATGGGGCATCAGCGTACTCGGGATAAATTGGACAACAACTTTAGTGGTCCAATTTGTCCTGTTACCCTTGTGAAAATAAAAACTTGGGGGCTACAAAATCTTTTTTGTGGAAAAAAAAATATTTTTTTATTTTCACGACTCTGCATTCTAAACTTCTGTGAAGCACTTGGGCATTCAAAGTTCTCACCACACATCTAGATAAGTTCCATGGGGGGTCTAGTTTCCAAATTGGGGTCACTTGTGGGGGGTTACTACTGTTTAGGTACATCAGGGGCTCTGCAATCGCAACATAACGCCCACAGACCATTCTATCAAAGTCTGCATTCCAAAACAGCGCTCCTTCCTTCCGAGCTCTGCCATGCGCCAAAACAGTGGTTTACCCCCACATATGGGGCATCAGCATACTCGGGATAAATTTGACAACAACCTTTGGGGTCCAATTTCTCCTGTTACCCTTGTGAAAATAAAAACTTGGGGGCTAAAAAATCTTTTTTGCGGAAAAAAAATATTTTCACGACTCTGCATTCTAAACTTCTGTGAGGCAGTTGGGCATTCAAAGTTCTCACCACACATCTAGATAAGTTCCATGGGGGGTCTAGTTTCCAAATTAGGGTCACTTGTGGAGGGTTTCTACTGTTTAGGCACATCAGGGGCTCTCTAAACGTGACATGATGTCCGATCTCAATTCCAGCCAATTCTGCATTGAAAAAGTCAAACGGCGCTCCTTCACTTCCAAGTTCTGCGGTGCGCCCAAAAAGTGGTTTACCCCCACATATGGGGTATTGGCGTGTTCAGGAGAAATTGCATAACAAAATTTATGGTTACATTTCTGTTTTTACACATGTTAAAATAAAAAAAATGGTTCTGAATTACAATGTTTGCAAAAAAAAGTTAAATGTTCATTTTTTCCTTCCACATTGTTTCAGTTCCTGTGAAGCACGTAAAGGGTTCATAAACTTCTTGAATGTGGTTTTGAGAACCTTGAGGGGCGCAGTTTTTAGAATGGTGTCACACTTCGTTATTTTCTATCATATAGACCCCTCAAAATGACTTCAAATGTGATGTGGTCCCTAAAAAAAAATGGTGTTGTAAAAATGAGAAATTGCTGGTCAACTTTTAACCCTTAACTCCCTAACAAAAAAAAAATTTGTTTCCAAAATTGTGCCGATATAAAGTAGACATGTGGGAAATGTTATTTATTAACTATTTTTTGTGACATATCTCTCTGATTTAAGGGCATAAATATACAAATTTTGAAAATTGCTAAATTTTAAATTTTTTTGCCATATTTCTGTTTTTTTCATAAATAATCGCAAGTAATATCGAAGAAATGTTACCACTAACATGAAGTACAATATGTCACGAAAAAACAATCTCAGAATCAGCAGGATCCGTTGAAGCGTTCCAGAGTTATAACCTCATAAAGTGACAGTGGTCAGAATTGTAAAAATTGGCTCGGTCACGAAGTACCAAATTGGCTCTGTCACTAAGGGGTTAAATGAAAAAACACAAAAGAGAATGAAGCAAAAAGCAAAACATTGATCGTTTCACACAAAACTCCAAAAATGGGCCAGACAAAAGTATTGGCACCCTTAGCCTAATACTTGGTTGCGCAACCTGTAGCCAAAATAACTGCGACCAACCGCTTCCGGTAACCATCAATGAGTTTCTTACAATGCTCTGCTGGAATTTTAGACCATTCTTCTTTGGCAAACTGCTCCAGGTCCCTGATATTTGAAGGGTGCCTTCTCCAAACTGCCATTTTTAGATCTCTCCACAGGTGTTCTATGGGATTCAGGTCTGGACTCATTGCTGGCCACCTTAGAAGTCTCCAATGCTTTCTCTCAAACCATTTTCTAGTGCTTTTTGAAGTGTGTTTTGGGTCATTATCCTGCTGGAAGACCCATGACCTCTGAGGGAGACCCAGCTTTCTCACACTGGGCCCTAAATTATGCTGCAAAATTTGTTGGTAGTCTTCAGACTTCATAATGCCATGCACACGGTCAAGCAGTCCAGTGCCAGAGGCAGCAAAGCAACCCCAAAACATCAGGGAACCTCCGCCATGTTTGACTGTAGGGACCGTGTTCTTTTCTTTGAATGGCTTTTTTTCTCCTGTAAACTCTATGTTGATGCCTTTGCCCAAAAAGCTCTACTTTTGTCTAATCTGACCAGAGAACATTCTTCCAAAATGTTTTAGGCTTTTTCAGGTAAGTTTTGGCAAAATCCAGCCTGGCTTTTTTATGTCTTGGGGTAAGAAGTGGGGTCTTCCCGGATCTCCTACCATACAGTCCATTTTCATTCAGACACCGACGGATAGTACGGGTTGACACTGTTGTACCCTCGGACTGCAGGGCAGCTTGAACTTGTTTGGATGTTAGTTGAGGTTCTTTATCCAACATCCGCACAATCTTGCGTTGAAATCTCTTGTCAATTTTTCTTTTCCGTCCACATGTAGGGAGGTTAACCACAGTGCTATGGGCTTTAAACTTCTTGATGACACTGCGTACGGTAGACACAGGAACATTCAGGTCTTTGGAGATGACCTTGTAGCCTTGAGATTGCTCATGCTTCCTCACAATTTGGTTTCTCAAGTCCTCAGACAGTTCTTTGGTCTTCTTTCTTTTCTCCATGCTCAATGTGGTACACACAAGGACACAGGACAGAGGTTGAGTCAACTTTAATCCATGTCAACTGGCTGCAAGTGTGATTTAGTTATTGCCAACACCTGTTAGGTGCCACAGGTAAGTTACAGGTGCTGTTAATTACACAAATTAGAGAAGCATCACATGATTTTTCGAACAGTGCCAATACTTTTGTCCACCCCCTTTTTTATGTTTGGTGTGGAATTATATCCAATTTGGCTTTAGGACAATTCTTTTTGTGTTTTTTCATTTAAGACAAAGTAAATGAAGATAATAATCACAAAGAATTTGTGTTTGCAATCATTTTCAGGAAGAAACTGAGTATTATCTGACAGAATTGCCGGGGTGTCAATACTTTTGGCCACAACTGTACTACGTGGGCTGTGTTATATACTGCATGGGCTGTGTTATATACTGCGTTGGCTGTGTTATATACTACGTCTCTGCTATATACTACGTGGGCTATGATATATACTGCATGGGCTGTGTTATATACTGCGTGGGCTGTGTTATATACTATGTCTAATTCTCTTAATCTCCTGGCTTTTACTGAAACCTGGATCCAGCAGTCAGACACCACCGCGGCTGCTGCTCTTTCATATGGTGGACTACACTTTTCTCATACCCCAAGATCAGACAACAGAGCAGGTGGAGGCGTTGGTCTGCTCCTTTCACCCAAATGTACTTTCCAAGTTATCCCCCAAGTACCCTCACTTGTCTTCCCTTCCTTTGAGGTCCATGTGGTCAGACTCTACGTCCCCTTCTCCATGCGAGTGGCGGTGGTGTATCGTCCTCCCGGCCCCTCTCATCAGTTCCTGGATCACTTTGCCACCTGGCTTCCACACTTTCTCTCCTGTAACACCCCCACCCTTATGGGTGATTTCAACATCCCCATTGCCTCTCCCCTCTCCCCATCTGCTTCTCACCTTTTATCTCTATCCTCCTCTTTCGGCCTCTCGCAGCATACTAACTCTCCAACACATGAAGATGGAAACTCCCTTGACTTGGTCTTCTCCCGGCTTTGCTCAGTGGATGATTTCACAAACTCCCCTCTCCCACTCTCTGACCACAACCTTCTTTCATTCTCTATCAAGAACTGCCATCCCGCTCAGATCACCCCCACTTTCCACACTTATAGAAACATACAGGCCATTAACACCCAGAAACTTATGAAGAACTTGCAGTCCTCATTGGCCCCAATCTTCTCCATCTCATGTCCTGATTCTGCTCTGAAGCATTACAATGAAACCCTGCAAAGTGTTCTGGATGAAGCTGCTCCTCCTATACATAAAACAACTCGGCACAGACGGCAACAACCGTGGCACACGCTGCAAACACGTTTCCTGCAGCGGTGCTCCAGGTGCACAGAACGTCTGTGGAGAAAATCTAATGTACCCGAAGATTTCATCCATTATAAGTTCATGCTAAAGACATACAATTCTGCCCTTCACCTCTCCAAACAAACCTACTTCAACACCCTCATCACCTCCCTGTCCAATAACCCTAAACGTCTCTTTGACACGTTCCAGTCCCTACTCAACCCAAGAGAGCAGGCCCCAACCACGGATCTCCATGCTGACGATCTGGCCAATTCAAAGAAAAAATTGACCACATTCGACAGGAAATCGTCTCCCAATCTCTTCATACCATGCACTGTCCTCCCTCCCCCACTGCATCTAGTTCACTCTCTGACTTGGAAGCAGTTACAGAAGAAGAAGTAAGCAGGCTCCTTGCATCTTCTTGCCCGACCACTTGCACCAGTGACCCCATTCCGTCACATCTCCTCCAGTCCCTTTCCCCGGCTGTCACCTCTCACCTAACAAAAATATTCAACCTTTCCCTCACTTCCGGTATTTTTCCCTCCTCATTTAAGCATGCCATCATACATCCTGTTATGAAAGGTAATTCAGTACCACAATGGACATAGAGGTCAGCACACACACAGTGACCTGGCAATAACCCAAAAAACAAGAACGAGCTCTGAGACGTGGGAACTCTGTTGACCGCAATCCCTAATCCTCTCCAACCACACTAAAGGCAGCCGTGGATTGCGCATAATGCTCCCTATGCAACTCGGCACGGCCTGAGAAACTAGCTAGCCTGAAGATAGAAAATAAGCCTACCTTGCCTCAGAGAAATACCCCAAAGGAAAAGGCAGCCCCCACATATAATGACTGTGAGTTAAGATGAAAAGACAAACGTAGAGATGAAATAGATTTAGCAAAGTGAGGCCCAACTTTCTGAATAGAGCGAGGATAGGAAAGGTAACTTTGCGGTCAACACAAAACCCTACAAAAACCACGCAAAGGGAGCAAAAAGACCCTCCGTACCGAACTAACGGCACGGAGGTACACCCTCTGCGTCCCAGAGCTTCCAGCAAGCAGTAAAAACAAATTGACAAGCTGGACAGAAAAAAACAGCAAACAAATAGGAAAGAGGAACTTAGCTATGCAGAGCAGCAGGCCACAGGAACGATCCAGGAGGAAACAGGTCCAATACCAGAACATTGACTGGAGGCCAGGATCAAAGCACTAGGTGGAGTTAAATAGAGCAGCACCTAACGACTTCACCACATCACCTGAGGAAGGAAACTCAGAAGCCGCAGTACCACTTTCCTCCACCAACGGAAGCTCACAGAGAGAACCAGCCGAAGTACCACTTGTGACCACAGGAGGGAGCTCTGCCACAGAATTCACAACAACATCCATTACTTAAAAAAACATCCCTTGATCAAAACTGTGCCGCTAATTATAGACCTGTCTCTAATCTTCCCTTCATCTCTAAACTCCTCGAACGCCTGGTCTACTCCCGTCTTACCCGCTATCTCTCAGATAACTCTCTTCTCGACCCTCTTCAATCTGGCTTCCGCTCTTTACACTCTACTGAAACTGCCCTCACTAAAGTCTCTAATGACCTACTAACAGCTAAATCTAATGGTCACTACTCCATGCTAATTCTCTTGGATCTCTCTGCAGCATTCAATACTGTGGATCATCAGCTCCTCCTCACTATGCTCCGCTCCATCGGCCTCAAGGACACCGTTCTCTCCTGGTTCTCCTCCTATCTCTCTGATCGATCCTTCACTGTATGTTTTGCTGGTTCCTCCTCCTCTCACCTTCCCCTTACTGTTGGGGTTCCTCAAGGATCAGTCCTAGGCCCCCTCCTCTTCTCGTTGTATACTGCCCCTATTGGACAAACAATCAGTAGATTTGGTTTCCAGTACCATCTCTATGCTGACGACACCCAATTATACACCTCTTCTCCTGTTGTCACGCCGACCTTTTTAGAAAACACCAGTGATTGTCTTACCGCTGTCTCTAACATCATGTCCTCCCTCTATCTGAAACTAAACCTGTCAAAAACTGAACTCCTCGTGTTCTCTCCCTCTACTAACCTACCTTTGCCTGACATTGCCATCTCCGTGTGCGGTTCCACCATTACTCCAAAGCAACATGCCCGCTGCCTTGGGGTCATCTTTGATTCTGACCTTTCATTCACCCCCTACATTCGATCACTGGCTCGCTCTTCTTACCTGCATCTCAAAAACATTTCTAGAATTCGCCCTTTTCTTACTTTCGACTCTGCAAAAACTCTTACTGTTTCACTTATTCATTCTCGTCTGGACTATTGTAACTCTCTACTAATTGGCCTCCCTCTTACCAAACTTTCCCCTCTCCAATCTGTCCTGAATGCTGCTGCCAGGATCATATTCCTCACCAACCGTTACACCAATGCCTCTACCTTGTTCCAGTCATTACACTGGCTACCCATCCACTCCAGAATCCAGTCCAAACCTCTACCCTCATCCACAAAGCACTCCATGGCTCTGCACCACCCTACATCTCCTCTCTGGTCTCAGTCTACCACCCTTCCCGTGCCCTCCGCTCCGCTAATGACCTCAGGTTAGCATCCTCAATAATCAGAACCTCCCATTCCCGTCTCCAAGACTTTACACGTGCTGCGCCGATTCTTTGGAATGCACTACCTAGGTTAATACGATTAATCCCCAATCCCCACAGTTTTAAGCGTACCCTAAAAACTCACTTGTTCAGACTGGCCTACCGCCTCAATGCGTTAACCTAACGATCCCTGTGTGGCCTATTTATATAAAAAAAAAAAAAACAGGTTCCTCGCATCGTGTTCTAATTCACTTTATGCAGTTAATAGCCCTCTGTGTCTGTACTGCTACATACTTAGGCAGTTAACTGGTTCATGCAGCTTTACATGAACACCCGAGCCTTACACTATGGCCGGTCCGAATAACTAAAGCAATTGTTACCATCCACCTCTCGTGTCTCCCCTTTTCCTCATAGTCTGTAAGCTTGCGAGCAGGGCCCTCATTCCTCCTGGTATCTGTTTTGAACTGTATTTCTGTTATGCTGTAATGTCTATTGTCTGTACAAGTCCCCTCTAGAATTTGTAAAGCGCTGCGGAATATGTTGGCGCTATATAAATAAAAATTATTATTATGTGGCTGTGGCATATATTACGTGGCTGGGCAATATACTACATCGCTGTGCTCTATACTATGTGGCCGGTGTTATATACTGCATGGGCTGTGTTATATACTACGTCTCTGTGCTGTATACTACGTGGCTGTGCAATATATTACGTGGCTGGGCAATATACTACGTGTCTGCTATCTACTACGGGGGCTGTGCTATATGCTACGTGGGCCGTGTTATATACTACGTGGGCTGTATGCTACTTGGCTGTGTTATATTTCTCTGCTGTATCTGTGCATCATGAATTGTGGTATGTGTTAAAGGGGGGCCCACTGAGACTCTTTCGCCCGGGGCCCTCAAAAAACCTGGAGCAGGCTTTGGCATCACTGATTGTTCGGGGCCGGGCGTGACCAATCAGCGACAGGCGCAGTCCGGCTGCGAATTGATGCTGGATTTGAATCACACTTCGCTAATTAGTCGTGCCCGACCGGCCAAATCCTGTGTGTAAATTGCTTTATTCTGAAAACTTCATAAATAAACAACATACATATTCTAGAATACTCGATGCGTTAGAATCGGGCCACCATCTAGTGTTACATAATAACAAGCTGAACAGATGAACAGATACAAAGATATTTATAGTCCTAAGCAGATAAGCCCCAAAATAGAAGTGAGACCCAAGCAGTAGTATGAAGGGGAAAGAGCAAATGAAAATAGAGGATACAGCACATTCTTTAAGAGGACAAAAGAGGTGCCAGGAGACCAAGGCTGTATAAGACTTGTTGGTAGGAATGGTAAGACCACCCGATTACACCATGATATGTGAAGGAAGGAGTCCCACGCATATCACCACAAAGTGTGGCTTCCTCAGAGGAAAGTGAAGGAAGAGAGTTGTATGTCATACTTTTATACTCAAATTATCTATAAGGCAGGTGTGAAGTAGGGCAATTGCATAATAGCATAGTAGATCCAGGAAAAAGATGTGCACACTGTCACTAGGTTGGTGCAGGCATGAACAAAATAGTCCAAGTATAAGAAAAATCAGCCACACTCAAATGGTTGAAAGTTCAGCAAACTGTGTAGTTAATAGCATAGTAGAGACGGAACAGAGCATGAGCAGTGCAATGTGTAGGACTGGTGGGTCACATGCTAGTGCCTGCACATTGTGGATCTCCATCGGCGAAGACCAGAAATCTATAAAAAGACCTGTGTAAGGCAGGACCTTATAGTCACACAGCAGCATATGAGTATGCGCAATAGATGTAAACCACAAAAATACCTGTTGGTCACATGTCAGCACATGTGCAGTAGGAATGCCTTACAGCCATGACAAGAAATAATAAAAGGACCTGTGAGGATCAAGGTCCTGAGAGCATTACAGGTGATCTATATTTACAATAAGTATTGCACTAGCGCAGGCAAGTATAGTTAATAAAAGGAACAAATATCCATGCATGTGAGCAAATTCACCCACATCACATAGGCTGAGACCTGGCGGTAAAAGAATGCCAAGGTGTTATAGCAACTGCAGTTTTTGAGCAAAGAAGAGTTCATTAATGGACAAAAGAATATACAGTGGGTACAGAAAGCATTCAGACCCCTTTAAATTTTTCACTCTTTGTTTCATTGCAGCCAAAAAAGTAATTTTTTTCTCATTAATGTACAATATGCATCCCTTCTTGACTGAAAAAAGCAGAAATGTAGACATTTTTGCAAATTTGGGGATATAATTAAGCACTCCAGTAGCGCTTATTTTTATATATATATACCTATTTTTGCAAATTTATTAAAAAAGAAAAACTGAAATATCACATGGTCATAAAGTATTCAGACCCTTTGCTCAGAACTCCTATTTAAGTCACATGCTGTCCATTTCCTTGTGATCCTTCTTGAGATGGTTCTACTCCTTCATTGGAGTCCAGCTTTGTTTAATTAAACTGATAGGACTTGATTTAGAAAGGCACATACCTGTCTATACAGGTCCTTCTCAAAAAATTAGCATATAGTGTTAAATTTCATTATTTACCATAATGTAATGATTACAATTAAACTTTCATATATTATAGATTCATTATCCACCAACTGAAATTTGTCAGGTCTTTTATTGTTTTAATACTGATGATTTTGGCATACAACTCCTGATAACCCAAAAAACCTGTCTCAATAAATTAGCATATCAAGAAAAGGTTCTCTAAACGACCTATTACCCTAATCTTCTGAATCAACTAATTAACTCTAAACACATGCAAAAGATACCTGAGGCTTTTATAAACTCCCTGCCTGGTTCATTACTCAAAACCCCCATCATGGGTAAGACTAGCGACCTGACAGATGTCAAGAAGGCCATCATTGACACCCTCAAGCAAAAGGGTAAGACCCAGAAAGAAATTTCTCAACAAATAGGCTGTTCCCAGAGTGCTGTATCAAGGCACCTCAATGGTAAGTCTGTTGGAAGGAAACAATGTGGCAGAAAACGCTGTACAACGAGAAGAGGAGACCGGACCCTGAGGAAGATTGTGGAGAAGGACCGATTCCAGACCTTGGGGAACCTGAGGAAGCAGTGGACTGAGTCTGGTGTGGAAACATCCAGAGCCACCGTGCACAGGCGTGTGCAGGAAATGGGCTACAGGTGCCGCATTCCCCAGGTAAAGCCACTTTTGAACCATAAACAGCGGCAGAGGCGCCTGACCTGGGCTACAGAGAAGCAGCACTGGACTGTTGCTAAGTGGTCCCAAGTACTTTTTTCTGATGAAAGCAAATTTTGCATGTCATTCGGAAATCAAGGTGCCAGAGTCTGGAGGAAGACTGGGGAGAAGGAAATGCCAAAATGCCTGAAGACCAGTGTCAAGTACCCACAGTCAGTGATGGTGTGGGGTGCCATGTCAGCTGCTGGTGTTGGTCCACTGTGTTTCATCAAGGGCAGGGTCAATGCAGCTAGCTATCAGGAGATTTTGGAGCACTTCATGCTTCCATCGGCTGAAATGCTTTATGGAGATGAAGATTTCATTTTTCAGCACGACCTGGCACCTGCTCACAGTGCCAAAACCACTGGTAAATGGTTTACTGACCATGGTATTACTGTGCTCAATTGGCCTGCCAACTCTCCTGACCTGAACCCCATAGAGAATCTGTGGGATATTGTGAAGAGAAAGTTGAGAGACGCAAGACCCAACACTCTGGATGAGCTTAAGGCCGCTATTGAAGCATCCTGGGCCTCCATAACATCTCAGCAGTGTCACAGGCTGATTGCCTCCATGCCACGCCGCATTGAAGCAGTCATTTCTGCCAAAGGATTCCCGACCAAGTATTGAGTGCATAACTGAACATTATTATTTGTTGGTTATTTTGTTTGTTATTAAAAAACACTTTTATTTGATTGGATGGGTGAAATATGCTAATTTATTGAGACAGGTTTTTTGGGTTATCAGGAGTTGTATGCCAAAATCATCAGTATTAAAACAATAAAAGACCTGACAAATTTCAGTTGGTGGATAATGAATCTATAATATATGAAAGTTTAATTGTAATCATTACATTATGGTAAATAATGAAATTTAACACTATATGCTAATTTTTTGAGAAGGACCTGTATAAGACCTCACAGCTCACAGTGCATGTCAGAACAAATGAGAATCATGAGGTCACAGCAACTGGCCAAGTAGCTCAGAAACAGAATTATGGCAAGGCACAGACCTGGCCAAGGTTACAAAAGAATTTCTGCAGAACTCAAGGTTCTTAAGAGCACAGTGGCCTCCATAATTCTTAAATGGAAGAAGATTGGTACCACCAGAAGTCTTCCTAGACCTGGCCGTCCAGCCAAATTGAGCAATCATGGTAGAAGAGCCTTGGTGAGAGAGGTAAAGAAGAACCCCAAAATCACTGTGGCTGAGCTCCAGAGATGCAGTAGGGAGATGGGAGAAAGTTCCACAAAGTCAACTATCACTGCAGCCCTCCACCAGTTGGGCCTTTATGGCAGAGTGGCCCTGCGGAAGCCTCTCCTCAGTGCAAGATATATGAAAGCTTACATAAAGTTTGCTAAAAAAACACATGAAGGACTCCCAGACTATGAGAAATAAGATTCTCTGTTCTGATGAGACGAAGATAGACCTTTTTGGTGATAATTCTAAGCTGTATGTGTTGAGAAAACCAGGCACTGCTTATCACCTGCCCAATACAATCCCAACAGTGAAACATTGTAGTGGCAGCATCATGCTATGGGTGTGTTCTTCAGCTGCATGGACAGGATGACTGGTTGTATTTGGCCGCATTCATGTTTCCTTCAATTCGCAGAGATATCCTGGATGACAACCTCTTCTAGAGTGCTCTGGACCTCAGACTTGGCCGAAGGTTCACCTTCCATCAAGACAATGACCCTAAGCACACAGCTAAAATAACAAAGGAGTGGCTTCAGAACAACTCTGTGACCGTTCTTGATTGGCCTAGCCAGAGCCCTGACCTAAACCCAATTGAGCATCTCTGGAGAGATCTGAAAATGGCCGTCCACCAACGTTCACCATCCAACCTGATGGAACTGGAGAGGATCTGCAAGGAAGAATGGCAGAGGATCCCCAAATCCAGGTGTGAAAAACTTGTTGCATCATTCCCAAGAACACTCATGGCTGTACTAGCTCAAAAGGGTGCTTCTACTCAATACTGAGCAAAGGGTCTGAATACTTAAGACCATGTGATATTTCAGTTTTTCTTTTTTAATAAATTTGCAACAATTTCAACATTTCTGTTTTTTTTTCAGTGAAGAAAGGGTGCAGAGTGCACATTAATGAGGAAAAAAATGAAATTTTTTGAATTTACCAAATGGCTGCAATGAAACAAAGAGTGAAAAATTTAAAGGGGTCTGAGTACTTTCTGTACCCACTGTATGCATTTGCCTGGATTTTGGAATTCACTAGGCACAAACATCCACAAAATATAGGTGAAGACGTAATGACAGATGTCTGATTTATTATAAGCAGCCACAATATAGTGAAAACTGGAAGGTATGATGAAGAATTTGATAAAATGAGCGTTTGCTACCATGAGGTAGATGTCGAATAGTCATGAGCAAATTCACCCATTACCCAAAGAATGAGACATGAAAACTAAAGGGTGTAATAAAACGGACACTGGCGCACGACAATTCAACAAGTCAGAGCATAAGGGGTGTGGAGAAGTGGCAATGAACCATGAGAAACAAGAAGAAAAAGAACCACTCTATACAATGCCGCACACCACTACTGAGTATATATGTATAAAAAGGTAAACTTTATTGATGCAACAATATTAAAAACATCTAAAACCTCCCCACAAAAACCAAAAAGATCCTGCCAATTGTAACAGAGGTCAAAATTTGCATTACAAAAGAAAATAAATGTACAATGTACTATAACAGGATATAATGCAAGCAATCAATGTAAACATAACCTATTATACAATCACCTCATGGCTAATATACATCCCAGGGGTAAGGCAAAGCATGTGTGGTTACATGAGTGGATGCCCATCTGGTGGATGAGAAACATGCTGCAGGGATGTATATTAGCCATGAGGTGATTGTATAACCCTGCGGGAAGCTGAAGGCGAGGGACGTGACCAGACACCGGAATGTAAGTATGTAGTGTTTTTTTTTTACATTTACAATGGTAACCAGGGTAAACATCGGGTTACTAAGCGCGGCCCTGCGCTTAGTAACCCGATGTTTACCCTGGTTACCCAGGGACTTCGGGATCGTTGGTCGCTGGAGAGCTGTCTGTGTGACAGCTCTCCAGCGACCACACAGCGACGCTGCAGCGATCGACATCATTGTCTAGATCGCTGCAGTGTCGCTTAATGTGACGGTACCTTTACATCTAGGAGCCGAAACCATATGGGTTTCCTTAGCAATAAAAAAAGGCTAGTGCCGACATTCAACAACGCTGGCTTCACTAAGTACAATCAACTAATCGTTACAATCCAACCCCACCAGTAAAATGCAAAATGTACACTCCACATAACAGACAACACAGGAATTCAACACAGTACACAAGGTCTCATAAGGGTGCTTTGTCTAAGAATAATGGACCTACTTACTATGAACAGATCAAGAGACCTGCGGACCCACTTACCCAAACACACCAGGCCAAGATAGACAAATTCAGGTAGTAGAAGAATAAAATTTCTTACCTACTGCTGCACCTGTCTAATATTGTCTTTCCAGGCGCCAGCAAAACATTTGGATCAATCGGTCCTTTGAACTAGCGGGTCGCCTGTTTATTTCGCCAGGTTTTGTTGTCACCACATAATAATATTCTGACACATTGTGCCTGCTCCACATGAAATTGTAAAATTCAAATACGTACAAGGACATTGCACATCAAATCATATCTCTCTTTATTACCTCATGACATCATCTTATATAGGTATTTAATAGTCATACATGGTAACAAAATAATTGGCTCAGCTTATCTCTAAATATGTGCTGGCATTAGTATACATATGTCTCATTGGCTAAAAGTAATACTGTCTACACTCAGCAGAAGAGGTAGGCGTGTCTCTCAGTTTCGTTTTCTCCAACTTTCCTATGTTTTTGTGTTTGTTAAAGACATTCGTAAGGGACACCTAATCACAAAACACACATACTGACTCAAACTCCATCTTGGAAAGCAGGAGAGAATATATGTAGAATATCCACAATAGAGTCAGGATAGAAAAAATATAAATCCTGCCCCCTCCGCATACAATATGCAGATATCAATTATATTAAATAAACTAATAATGATAGACTGGTATAGAGGGAAGAGGACCCTGTCGTTGAGGGCTCCGTCTGAAGGATCCGAATGTGGTGGATAATTGAACGTGTTGGGGCACAGAATTCCAGAGTATGGGGGATATTCGGGTGAAGTCTTGGAGACGATTGGTTGATGAACGAATAAGTGTATGGATGTCTTGGGAGGACCAGAGATTACTTGAGAGAAGATATTGGGCCATTAGTTCAGAGATATACGGAGGAGACAGGTTACGGATGGATTTGTAAGTCAGTGTTAGTAGTTTAAAATGGATATGCTGAAGAATTTTGAGCCAATTACGGGATTTGTAAAGGGGAGGAGTAGTGAGGAGATAGATTAACTACTTGGGCAGCAGAGTTAAGGATGGACTGGACAGGTGCAAGAGGGTTAGCACGTAGGCCACAGAGGAGGATGTTGCAGTAGTTGAGGCTGGAGCTGATGAAGGCATGCACAAGTATTTTAGAAGATGAATGGTTGAGGAAGGAACAGATTCTGGAAATATTTTTGAGCTGGCACAGGGAAAAGCATGATGTCATTTATTGTGATAGATAGATCAGGGAGTGAAGATATTAGTGATGGGTGAGCGTACTCACCACTACTTGATCAAGCATTTGGGTGCTCGATCGCATATCAAGCAGTACCGAGTATTGCGTGGTACTCATGTGCTCGGGTCTCTGTAAGAAGCTTGTTTGAATTATCTAAGCCTGACGCAAGAAAGAATTTTTCTTAAAAAAAAATGCTTGAGTTTGCCTTTCACTTCCATTATGCTTGATTCTTGAGTTAAAGGGAACCTGTCACCTGAATTTGGCGGGACTGGTTTTGGGTCATATGGGCGGAGTTTTTGGGTGTTTGATTCACCCTTTCCTTACCTGCTGGCTGCATGCTGGCTGCAATATTGGATTGAAGTTCATTCTCTGTCCTCCATAGTAAACGCCTGCGCAAAGCAATCTTGCCTTGCGCAGGCGTGTACTACGGAGGACAGAGAATGAACTTCAATCCAATATTGCAGCCAGCTTGCAGCCAGCAGGTAAGGAAAGGGTGAATCAAACACCCGAAAACTCCGCCCATATGACCCAAAACCAGTCCCGCCAAATTCAGGTGACAGAGTCCCTTTAAGCACGTCCTAGCGTCTGACGTCCTCGATTTGAGGAGACCGCTAAGTTATCTGGGTAATTTCGCAATGCATCTTGGGAATGGAAGATGGTGGCAGCCGCGCGCGCCTTGGCGGACTACGGAAGGTGAGAATAGCAGGTTTTTTGTTTTTTTTTAATTATTTTTAACATTACATCTTTTTACTATTGATGCTGCATAGGCAGCATCGATAGTAAAAAGTTGGGGACACACAGGGTTAATAGCAGCATTAACGGAGTGCGTAACCCACGGCATAACACGGTCCGTCACCGCTGGCATTAACCCTGTGTGAGTGGTGACTGGAGGGGAGTATGCAGGCGCTGTGCACTGACTGCAGGGGAGTAGGGAGGGACTAATCGGACTGTGCCCGTTGCTGATTGGTCGCGGCAGCCATGACAGGCAGCTGGTGAGACCAATCAGCGACACAGGATTTCCATTACGGATGTTACAGACAGAAAGACGGAAGTACTCCTTAGACAATTATATATATAGATGACAGGTTCCCCTCCTGCTCTTGTTAATGCAGCTTTCCTCACAGACTGTGCAGCTCTCTTGTCCTTGGAGAAGCACTGCCATCAAAGAAGTTATCCTTTTAATATATTGCTATCAACACATTATATGTACTTACAATTATTCATTTTGCCCTAACCCAGTTAATTTTACTATTTTCTCTGCTCTATGTAGAAACAGGAAGTCTTTTCCCTGCATGAGTCATCCCCCTTTCCAACTCACCTAGCTGCTCCCCCCTGCCAGGGACTTTTTCAGTGATGACACATGCAGGAAAAAGAAACTTCTTGTTACTACATAGAGCTTAGAAGGATTCAGCTATTCTGTTTTTAATCACGTGATGTCATAGACTTAATGGAAAAGAGAACAATTAGCTGGGTAGAAGCACAAAATGAGCAATTGTAAGCATACAGTGCTATGTAATATGATGACTGGAATGTATTAAGTGGATAAAAATTTTGGTAGGAGTGCTTCTTTAACCCCTTCACAACCTTTGACGTATAGGCGCATCAAAGGTCGTGTCCCTGCCTTTCCGTCACTGAGCCTGCATCTTTCCCCACACATGACAGCTGACCTAATCAGCTGTCATGTGCTTCTAACCTGTTAAATGCTGCTGTCAATCGCTGACAGCAGCATTTAACACATGCCAGCCAGAAACGCATCACAAGTCCTTCCCATTGGCACCACTGTCACATGATCGTCTGGCGCCAATGGGTTGTCATGATATCTGGGGGGTATACAGAAGAATCCCGTGCCTATCAATGTGAATTCCCTATAAGCGCCGGCCAATTAAGCACTGCAATATGAAGCACAGACAATCAGATGAACACAGCTTTAAAGGGAACCTGTCACCTGAATTTGGCGGGACTGGTTTTGGGTCATATGGGCGGAGTTTTCGGGTGTTTGATTCACCCTTTCCTTACCCGCTGGCTGCATGCTGGCTGCAATATTGGATTGAAGTTCATTCTCTGTCCTCCATAGTACACGCCTGCACAAGGCAAGATTGCTTTGTGCAGGTGTGTACTATGGAGGACAGAGAATGAACTTCAATCCAATATTGCAGCCAGCATGCAGCCAGCGGGTAAGGAAAGGGTGAATCAAACACCCGAAAACTCCGCCCATATGACCCAAAACCAGTCCCGCCAAATTCAGGTGACAGAGTCCCTTTAAGTATCCTAACAGGACTATTGAAGCCAGTAAAAAGTAAACAAAAGAAACGTTAAAACAAAATAAAAAAACACAAAAAATCAAATCAGCCCTGTTTTGCCCCATTGAAAATAAAACAATTTTTTAAAATAAAATACACATATTTGGTATTGCTGCGTTCAGAAATGTCCAATCTATTAAATTGTAAAGTAAATTATTCGGATCGTTAAATGGCGTAATGAGAAAAAAATCAAAACGCCAGAATTTATGGGTTTTTGGCCACCACTACATTGCAATAAAATGCAAAAATAGGCAATCAAAACTGCCTATCTACCTCAAAATGGTATCAATGAAAATGTCAACTCAGGGCAAAAATATAAGCTATCACCCAGCCCCTTTCCCGAAAAATGCATATGGGTCTTGGAAAATAGCGACAAGCAACTTTTTTTCCTTACAAGTTTTGAGAATATCCAGGAGGCAATTAGCGCTCCATCCCTCCCAAGTCTCGCCGTGTGACTGAGTGGTACTGAACAGTCATATATGGGGTATTGCCTTGTTCAACAGAAATTGCGTGACAAATTTTGGTGCCATTTTTACTCATTTTTTGTGAAAGTGTAAAACCATGGGCTAAAACAAAATTTTGGTGGTACAAATGTAATTATATTTTATTCACTGCCCAATGGTATAAATTTATGTAACACACCAGTGGTGTCAATATGATCACTGCAGCCTTAGATTAATTCATTGAGAGGTGTAGTTTGAGAAATGAGGTCACTTATGGGGAGTGTCAGGAAATAGAAAGAATTTCTTATTATTTCAGTATCCTCATACAGAGCATTCAGCTGCAGTTTACTCTGCCTGCATGTGCCTGTGTGCGATTTCACCTTCCTCCTCCCTCCCCACTGCTATACAGCTGTAATGTGAGACCAGCGTGCCAGCAACTTTCACTGAGGAGTTTTATGGCTTTAAACTAAAACTACAAGTCGAAGCACGTAGAAAAAAACAACGTTTCTTTGTCCTTGCAAACATAAATATCATAGCACCGATTAATGATAGAAGTGGGACAAACACAATTTTGACATATGCCTCAGTAGAACTATCAGCCAGTGACTTTTCTAGGTTCCAGAACCAGCACAATTGAGAAACAGATTACTACCTAACTGGGTCACCCAGCTACCCCATATCCATACTTAAACAAATCCCTGTGCCACGCTGAGCATAACAACACGGGTGTCGTCTTTCTATGAGGTTCATATGCCAAGATTTGTAGGATAATGTTTTTTCATATACTCAAGAAAGAGGAGGGCATTCCATAGCTCTGCTCAACCCATGAGTTCATCCGGGGGGAGCCCCTTAGTTTTGGGCAAAGGTATAAAACTCAGAGGCCCAGACAAGGGGGGGTCATTTGCCGGGGGATTCAGCTATGACAGGCTCTGCAATCTGACCTGAAGACTATGAGGAAGGTCCCCTCCCCCAGCCACCACATGGCGTACCATTGAATGATATGAAAGAACCAAAAGTTGATTTTCTTCTGTTAATCCCTTTTTATTTTTAATTGTTTTTACATACGATACTTGTCTACTTTTATAATATCTTTTTTATACTTTTGTAAACGCTGCCTACCTTTTGGAGTAAAATATATAAAATTACTAGCTTTGTTTCTCCTCGCTCTCTAACGCACTGTCACGTCCACTGAAGTGAATTACACTACTAATTTGGGTTGGTGTTGTGAATTCTGTGGCAGAGCTCCCTCCTGTGGTCACAAGTGGTACTTCGGCTGATTCTCTCTATGAGCTTCCGTTGGTGGAGGAAAGTGGTACTGCGGCTTCTGAGTTTCCTTCCTCAGGTGATGTGGTGAAGTCGTTAGGTGCTGCTCTATTTAACTCCACCTAGTGCTTTGATCCTGGCCTCCAGTCAATGTTCTAGTATTGGACTTGCTTCCTCCTGGATCGTTCCTGTGGCCTGCTGCTCTGCATAGCTAAGTTCCGCTTTTGTTATTTTTGTTTGCTGTTTTTTTCTGTCCAGCTTGCTTTTTGTTTTTCTTGCTTGCTGGAAGCTCTGGGAAGCAGAGGGTGTACCTCCGTGCCGTTAGTCGGTACGGAGGGTCTTTTTGCCCCCTTTGCGTGGTTGTTTGTAGGGTTTTGTGTTGACCGCAAAGTTACCTTTCCTATCCTCGCTCTGTTCAGAAAGTCGGGCCTCACTTTGCTAAATCTATTTCATCTCTACGTTTGTCTTTTCATCTTAACTCACAGTCATTATATGTGGGGGGCTGCCTTTTCCTTTGGGGTATTTCTCTGAGGCAAGGTAGGCTTATTTTCTATCTTCAGGCTAGCTAGTTTCTCAGGCTGTGCCGAGTTGCATAGGGAGCGTTAGGCGCAATCCACGGCTGCCTTTAGTGTGGTTGGAGAGGATTAGGGATTGCAGTCAGCAGAGTTCCCACGTCTCAGAGCTCGTTCTATGTTTTTGGGTTATTGTCAGGTCACTGTATGTGCTCTGACTTCTATGTCCATTGTGGTACTGAATTACCTAATCATAACAGTACTGGAGGCCCAAAGTACTAATGATTCTCAATAGAGGGAAAAAAGAAGTTCTGAGACCATTTTTTTTTCTCTGCACTGTGTTTTGCCTTTTTTTCCCCTAGACATTTGGGTGGTTCAGGACACAGGTGTAGCGATGGACATTAAAGGTCTGTCTTCATGTGTGGATCAGCTCACGGCAAGAGTACAAAATATTCAAGACTTTGTGGTTCAGAATTCTATGTTGGAACCAAGAATTCCTATTCCTGATTTGTTTTTTGGAGATAGAACTAAATTTCTGAGTTTCAAAAATAATTGTAAACTATTTCTGGCTTTGAAACCTCGCTCCTCTGGTGACCCAGTTCAACAAGTTAGGATCATTATTTCTTTTTTACGTGGCGACCCTCAAGATTGGGCATTTTCTCTTGCGCCAGGAGATCCTGCATTATGTAATATTGATGCGTTTTTCCTGGCGCTCGGATTGCTGTACGATGAACCTAATTCAGTGGATCAGGCAGAGAAAAATTTGCTGGCTCTGTGTCAGGGTCAGGATGAGATAGAGGTATATTGTCAGAAATTTAGAAAGTGGTCCGTACTCACTCAATGGAATGAAGGTGCACTCGCAGCTATTTTCAGAAAGGGTCTCTCTGATGCCCTTAAGGATGTCATGGTGGGATTTCCTATGCCTGCTGGTCTGAATGAGTCTATGTCTTTGGCCATTCAGATCGGTCGACGCTTGCGTGAGCGTAAATCTGTGCACCATTTGGCGGTATTATCTGAGCATAAACCTGAGCCTATGCAGTGCGATAGGACTTTGACCAGAGTTGAACGGCAAGAACACAGACGTCAGAATGGGCTGTGTTTCTACTGTGGTGATTCCACTCATGCTATCTCTGATTGTCCTAAGCGCACTAAGCGGTTCGCTAGGTCTGCCACCATTGGTACGGTACAGTCAAAATTTCTTTTGTCCGTTACCTTGATCTGCTCTTTGTCATCTTATTCTGTCATGGCATTTGTGGATTCAGGCGCTGCCCTGAATTTGATGGACTTGGAGTATGCTAGGCGATGTGGGTTTTTCTTGGAGCCCTTGCAGTGTCCTATTCCATTGAGAGGAATTGATGCTACGCCTTTGGCCAAGAATAAGCCTTAGTACTGGACCCAGCTGACCATGTGCATGGCTCCTGCACATCAGGAGGTTATTCGCTTTCTGGTGTTGCATAATCTGCATGATGTGGTCGTGTTGGGGTTGCCATGGCTACAAGTCCATAATCCAGTATTAGATTGGAAATCCATGTCTGTGTCCAGCTGGGGTTGTCAGGGGGTACATGGTGATGTCCCATTTCTGTCTATTTCGTCATCCACCCCTTCTGAGGTCCCAGAGTTCTTGTCTGATTACCGGGATGTATTTGATGAGCCCAAGTCCGATACCCTACCTCCGCATAGGGATTGTGATTGTGCAATCGATTTGATTCCTGGTAGTAAATTCCCAAAAGGTCGACTGTTTAATTTATCTGTGCCTGAGCACGCCGCTATGCGAAGTTACGTGAAGGAGTCCTTGGAGAAGGGGCACATTCGCCCGTCATCGTCGCGGGCATTTTCTCTTGCGCCAGGAGATCCTCGGGGTTCTTTTTTGTGGCCAAGAAGGATGGTTCGCTGAGACCTTGTATAGATTACCGCCTTCTAGATAAGATCACGGTTAAATTTCAGTACCCCTTGCCGCTGTTATCTGATTTGTTTGCTCGGATTAAGGGGGCTAGTTGGTTCACCAAGATAGATCTTCGTGGTGCGTATAATCTTGTGCGTATTAAGCGAGGCTATGAATGGAAAACTGCATTTAATACGCCCGAGGGCCATTTTGAGTACCTAGTAATGCCATTCGGACTTGCCAATGCTCCATCAGTGTTTCAGTCCTTTATGCATGACATCTTCCGAGAGTACCTGGATAAATTCCTGATTGTATACTTGGATGATATTTTGGTCTTCTCGGATGATTAGGGAGTCTCATGTGAAGCAAGTCAGAACGGTGTTTCAGGTCCTGCGTGCTAATTCTTCGATTGTGAAGGGATCAAAGTGTCTCTTTGGTGTTCAGAAGATTTCATTTTTGGGGTTCATTTTTTCCCCTTCTACTATCGAGATGGACCCTGTTAAGGTCCAAGCCATCCATGATTGGACTCAGCCGACATCTCTGAAAAGTCTGCAAAAGTTCCTGGGCTTTGCTAATTTTTATCGTCGCTTCATCTGCAATTTTTCTAGTATTGCTAAACCATTGACCGATTTGACCAAGAAGGGTGCTGATGTGGTCAATTGGTCTTCTGCTGCGGTGGAAGCTTTTCAAGAGTTGAAGCGTCGTTTTTCTTCTGCCCCTGTGTTGTGTCAACCAGATGTTTCGCTTCCATTCCAGGTCGAGGTTGATGCTTCTGAGATTGGAGCAGGGGCTGTTTTGTCGCAAAGAAGTTCTGATTGCTCGGTGATGAAACCATGCGCCTTCTTTTCCAGGAAGTTTTCGCCTGCTGAGCGAAATTATGATGTTGGCAATCGAGAGTTGCTGGCCATGAAGTGGGCATTCGAGGAGTGGCGTCATTGGCTTGAAGGAGCTAAGCATCGCGTGGTGGTCTTGACTGATCATAAGAACTTGACTTATCTCGAGTCTGCCAAGCGGTTGAATCCTAGACAGGCTCGTTGGTCGCTGTTTTTTGCCCGTTTTGACTTTGTGGTTTCGTACCTTCCGGGCTCTAAAAATGTGAAGGCGGATGCCCTGTCTAGGAGTTTTGTGCCCGAGTCTCCGGGTTTATCTGAGCCGGCGGGTTTTCTCAAAGAGGGAGTAATTGTGTCTGCCATCTACCCTGATTTGCGGCGGGTGCTGCAAAAATTTCAGGCTAATAAACCTGATCTTTGCCCAGCGGATAGGTGGACGAATAAAGTTATCTCTGAGGTTCATTGTTCGGTGTTGGCTGGTCATCCTGGAATCTTTGGTACCAGAGAGTTAGTGGCTAGATCCTTTTGGTGGCCATCTCTGTCGCAGGATGTGCGTTCTTTTGTGCAGTCCTGTGGGATTTGTGCTCGGGCTAAGCCCTGCTGTTCTCGTGCCAGTGGGTTGCTTTTGCCCTTGCCGGTCCCGAAGAGGCCTTGTACACATATCTCTATGGATTTTATTTCAGATCTTCCCGTCTCTCAAAAAATGTCAGTCATTTGGGTGGTTTGTGATCGCTTCTCTAAGATGGTCCATTTGGTACCCTTGTCTAAATTACCTTCCTCCTCTGATTTGGTGCCATTGTTCTTCCAGCATGTGGTTCGTTTACATGACATTCCAGAGAATATCGTTTCTGACAGAGGTTCCCAGTTTGTTTCGAGGTTTTGGTGAGCTTTTTGTGTTAGGATGGGCATTGACTTGTCTTTTTCCTCGGCTTTCCATCCTCAGACCAATGACCAGACCGAACGAACCAATCAGACCTTGGAAACATATCTGAGATGCTTTGTTTCTGCTGATCAGGATGACTGGGTGTCCTTTTTGCCTTTGGCTGAGTTCGCCCTTAATAATCGGGCCAGCTCGGCTACCTTGGTTTTGCCGTTTTTGTGCAACTCTGGGTTCCATCCTCATTTCTCTTCAGGGCAGGTTGAGTCTTCGGACTGTCCTGGTGTGGATACTGTGGCGGACAAGTTGCAGCAGATTTGGACTCATGTAGTGGACAATTTGACCTTGTCCCAGGAGAAGGCTCAACGTTTCGCTAATCGCAGACGCTGTGTGGGTCCCCGACTTCGTGTTGGGGATTTGGTTTGGTTGTCTTCTCGTCATATTCCTATGAAGGTTTCCTCTCCTAAGTTTAAACCTCGTTTCATTGGTTCGTATAGGATTTCTGAGGTTCTTCATCCTGTGTCTTTTCGTCTGACCCTTCCAGATTCTTTTTCCATACATAACGTATTCCATAGGTCATTGTTGCGGAGATACGTGGCACCTATGGTTCCATCTGTTGATCCTCCTGCCCCGGTTTTGGTGGAGGGGGAGTTGGAGTATATTGTGGAGAAGATTTTGGATTCTCGTGTTTCAAGGCGGAAACTCCAGTATCTGGTTAAGTGGAAGGGTTATGCTCAGGAAGATAATTCCTGGGTCTTTGCCTCTGATGTCCATGCTCCCGATCTTGTTCGTGCCTTTCATATGGCTCATCCTGGTCGTCCTGGGAGCTCTGGCGAGGGTTCGGTGACCCCTCCTCAAGGGGGGGTACTGTTGTGAATTCTGTGGCAGAGCTCCCTCCTGTGGTCACAAGTGGTACTTCGGCTGGTTCTCTCTGTGAGCTTCCGTTGGTGGAGGAAAGTGGTACTGCGGCTTCTGAGTTTCCTTCCTCAGGTGATGTGGTGAAGTCGTTAGGTGCTGCTCTATTTAACTCCACCTAGTGCTTTGATCCTGGCCTCCAGTCAATGTTCTAGTATTGGAGTTGCTTCCTCCTGGATCGTTCCTGTGGCCTGCTGCTCTGCATAGCTAAGTTCCGCTTTTGTTATTTTTGTTTGCTGTTTTTTTTCTGTCCAGCTTGCTTTTTGTTTTTCTTGCTTGCTGGAAGCTCTGGGACGCAGAGGGTGTACCTCCGTGCTGTTAGTCAGTATGGAGGGTCTTTTTGCCCCCTTTGCGTGGTTGTAGGGTTTTGTGTTGACCGCAAAGTTACCTTTCCTATCCTCGCTCTGTTCAGAAAGTCGGGCCTCACTTTGCTAAATCTATTTCATCTCTACGTTTGTCTTTTCATCTTAACTCACAGTCATTATATGTGGGGGGCTGCCTTTTCCTTTGGGGTATTTCTCTGAGGCAAGGTAGGCTTATTTTCTATCTTCAGGCTAGCTAGTTTCTCAGGCTGTGCCGAGTTGCATAGGGAGCGTTAGGCGCAATCCACGGCTGCCTTTAGTGTGGTTGGAGAGGATTAGGGATTGCGGTCAGCAGAGTTCCCACGTCTGAGAGCTCGTTCTATGTTTTTGGGTTATTGTCAGGTCACTGTATGTGCTCTGACTTCTATGTCCATTGTGGTACTGAATTACCTAATCATAACAGGTTGGCTCCGGACCTGTTATTAATTAAGAAATCGGAGCTGGTGGCAGCAGATTTGTCCTGCTCTTTTAGGGAACCTGGTAGCGACGGACAGCATTGATAATTATTGTTCCCGCCTGAATGGGAGTAGTTATATCGCCCTCGCTGCAGCATGCCCATTAGCCAGTACAAAGTAAGGCAGCCTTTCTGGCAACTAATTATCCTAGGTGTAGTACCCTGTGTGACCTGAGGGTAAGGGGGCGCCAGAGAGATGCAAGTTCCAAACCGGAACTGGGAAGTGGGATATAGATAAATCCCCTTCAGAAAAGAACTGGGGCAACCAAACCCCGGTTCATGACATATTGGTGTCAGTGGTGGGGATGATAATAATATCTTCCATAGGGAGTTCTGCTGTTCTGGCACTTTAGGGGCTTTTCCTGTGGGTCATGGCACCCGCCAACCATAACAGTAAAATTTGCACTGTAATATGGCGCTCCTTCCCTTCTGAGCTTTCCGCTGTGCCTGAAAAGTAGTTTACGATTACATGTAGGGTATTGGCACACTCTGGAGAAATTGCACAACACACTGAGGTCCATTTTTTCCCGTTATCTCTTTTGAAAATTTTAAATTTGGGTCTAAAACAACATTTTAGTGGTAAAAATGTAATTATTCTTTCTTCATTGCCCAATTATATTAAATTCTGTGAGGCACATGTGGTGTCAACATGCTTACTGCACCCCTTCATGAATTCATTCATGGAATTCATCAAATAATGTCACTTATGGGGTGTATAGGGGTTCTGCCAATGTGAAATGGCACCCTCAAACCTTGGCACCTTGGGGTTCAAAGTGTACACCACACCTCTAGTTGATTTCTTTGAGTGGTGTAGTTTCCAAAATGGGGTAATGTCCACTGTTTAGGCACATCAAAGGCTCTACAAAACGAGACATGGCCCTACCATTTGTCCAAACAGTAGTTTTGCACAACATACTGTATGTGGTATCAGCATACTCAGGGGAAGTTGCACAATAAACTGCATTGTGGAATCTCACCTGCTATCATTGTGAAAATAAAAAATTTGCAGCTAAAACAACATTTTTGTGGGAAAAATTTGATTTTTTTTTATATTTTCACGGCTCACCGTCATAAAAGGGGGTTCCACTTTTTAAGCACGTCAGGGGCTCTCTAAACTTAACATGGTGTTCACTAACGATTCCAGACAGTTTTGCGTTCCAAAAAGTCAAATGGCACTCATTCCCTTCTGAGCCCTGCCGTGCCCCCAAACACACATATGGGGTATCGGCATACTCTGAAGAAATTGCACAACAAATTGTATGGTGCATTTTTTCCTGTTACAATTCTGAAAATTCAAAATTAGGGGCTTAAAAACATATTTGTGGGAAGAAAGTTTTTATTTTCTTGGCTCAACGTTATAAAATTCTGTGAAGCACCTTGGGGTTCAAGGTGCTCATGACACATCTAGATACATTCCTTGAGGTGTCTAGTAGAGATGAGCGGTGTTCGAGTAGAACTGTTCACCAATTTCAAATTCGAGCTGTTTTGGGCGGTGTTCGAGTCGTTCGACAAACCCGAACAATTTGCTTAAAATTCGGCTTTATACTGAAAAATAAATTATATAAACTGTGAAAAAAAAAAAAATTTGGCTGTTCGAGTTTCTGTTCGATAACTGTTCGTTCACCAAAAGCCTAGCTTGATTTGCACATTAAAACTGTTTATCATTGTTAATAGACTGTTTCAGTGTATAGTGGATGGGGGGGCGGGGGATAAATCTGTGCTGAAATAACGCCGATCTCCATTTTTTTTTCTTTCCTGCATTTACAGTGGGGCGGTGCAGTCTCTCAGCCTATCAGCAGTGCGCACACACAGCAATGTGCATGTGATGCACACAAGCAAGGGCATGTGTCATTGGCTGTGTATGTCACATGTTCTCCTTGCCCTATAAGAACCAGCCATTTGCCCCGTTGCCACCATTTCCTCACTGCTGCAACTTAGTGTTAGACGGCACCGCTGCTGCTGTGGGTGCTATACAGAATAAGAGTGTTTTTTTTGGAGCGAATTGTCAGAGAGATAGGTTTAGGGAGTCGAGAGGAGTCGGGACTAATTGTAATATCAGCCCTTTTCAGGGTAGGTTACAGCAGTTCATAGCACTGTTTGCCAGGCAGGTCTGTGCCAGTGCTGTGCAAGTGTTTGTCACAGCATTTGGTGTAATCTAGCTCAGTGAATTGTTTTGGGCTAGTAGCATTGTCTGATAGTCATCTGAGTAGCCCGCCTGTGAAGCTAGCTACACCGCCTGTGTATCTCAATTTTTACTGCAACTAACCCAGTTAATAGTTTTGGGCCTAGGAGCAGTGTCTGCACGTCAGCAGAGTAGCCCGCCTGTGAAACTAACTACACCGCCTGTGTATCTCTATTTTCGCTGCATCTAATCCAGTTAATAGTTGAGGGCCTAGGAGCAGTGTCTGCACGTCAGCAGAGTAGCCCACCTGTGAAACTAACTACACCGCCTGTGTATCTCAATTTTCACTGCATCTAATCCAGTTATTAGTTTTGGGCCTAGGAGCAGTGTCTGCACGTCAGCAGAGTAGCCCGCCTGTGAAACTAACTACACCGCCTGTGTATCTCTATTTTACTGCATCTAATCTAGTTGATAGTTTTGGACCTAGGAGCAGTGTCTGCACGTCAGCAGAGTAGCCCGCCTGTGAAACTAACTACACCGCCTGTGTATCTCAATTTTCACTGCATCTAATCCAGTTAATAGTTTAGGGCCTAGAAGCAGTGTCTGCACGTCAGCAGAGTAGCTCGCCTGTGAAACAAACTATACCGCCTGTGTATGTCAATTTTCACTGCATCTAATCCAGTTATTAGTTTTGGGCCTAGGAGCAGTGTCTGCACGTCAGCAGAGTAGCCCGCCTGTGAAACTAACTACAACGCCTGTGTATCTCTATTTTACTGCATCTAATCCAGTTAATAGTTTTGGGCCTAGGAGCAGTGTCTGCACGTCAGCAGAGTAGCCCGCCTGTGAAACTAACTACAACGCCTGTGTATCTCTATTTTCGCTGCATCTAATCCAGTTAATAGTTGAGGGCCTAGGAGCAGTGTATGCACGTCAGCAGAGTAGCCCACCTGTGAAACTAACTACACCGCCTGTGTATCTCAATTTTCGCTGCATCTAATCCAGTTAATAGTTTAGGGCCTAGGAGCAGTGTCTGCACGTCAGCAGAGTAGCCCACCTGTGAAACTAACTACACCGCCTGTGTATCTCAATTTTCACTGCATCTAATCCAGTTATTAGTTTTGGGCCAAGGAGCAGTGTCTGCACGTCAGCAGAGTAGCCCGCCTGTGAAACTAACTACACCACCTGTGTATCTCTATTTTACTGCATCTAATCCAGTTAATAGTTTTGGGCCTAGGAGCAGTTTCTGCACGTCAGCAGAGTAGCCCGCCTGTGAAACTAACTACAACGCCTGTGTATCTCTATTTTACTGCATCTAATCCAGTTAATAGTTTTGGGCCTAGGAGCAGTGTCTGCACGTCAGCAGAGTAGCCCGCCTGTGAAACTAACTACACCGCCTGTGTATCTCAATTTTCACTGCATCTAATCCAGTTAATAGTTTAGGGCCTAGGAGCAGTGTCTGCACGTCAGCAGAGTAGCAAGCCTGTGAAACTAACTACAACGCCTGTGTATCTCTGTTTTCGCTGCATCTAATCCAGTTAATAGTTTAGGGCCTAGGAGCAGTGTCTGCACGTCAGCAGAGTAGCCCGCCTGTGAAACTAACTACTCCGTCTGTGTGCCTCTATTTTCACTGCATCTAATCCAGTTAATAGTTTAGGGCCTAGGAGCAGTGTCTGCACGTCAGCAGAGCAGCCCGCCTGGGAAACTAACTACACCGCCTGTGTATCTCTATTTTTACTGCATCTAATCCAGTTAATAGTTTTGGGCCTAGGAGCAGTGTCTGCACGTCAGCAGAGTAGCCTGTTATGAAAGGTAATTCAGTACCACAATGGACATAGAGGTCAGCGCACATACAGTGACCTGGCAATAACCCAAAAAACAAGAACGAGCTCTGAGACGTGGGAACTCTGTTGACCGCAATCCCTAATCCTCTCCAACCACACTAAAGGCAGCCGTGGATTGCGCCTAACGCTCCCTATGCAACTCGGCACGGCCTGAGAAACTAGCTAGCCTGAAGATAGAAAATAAGCCTACCTTGCCTCAGAGAAATACCCCAAAGGAAAAGGCAGCCCCCACATATAATGACTGTGAGTTAAGATGAAAAGACAAACGTAGAGATGAAATAGATTTAGCAAAGTGAGGCCCAACTTTCTGAACAGAGCGAGGATAGGAAAGGTAACTTTGCGGTCAACACAAAACCCTACAAAAACCACGCAAAGGGGGCAAAAAGACCCTCCGTACCGAACTAACGGCACGGAGGTACACCCTCTGCGTCCCAGAGCTTCCACCAAGCAGAATAAAACAAATTGACAAGCTGGACAGAAAAAAACAGCAAACAAATAGCAAAGAGGAACTTAGCTATGCAGAGCAGCAGGCCACAGGAACGATCCAGGAGGAAACAGGTCCAATACTAGAACATTGACTGGAGGCCAGGATCAAAGCACTAGGTGGAGTTAAATAGAGCAGCACCTAACGACTTCACCACATCACCTGAGGAAGGAAACTCAGAAGCCGCAGTACCACTTTCCTCCACCAACGGAAGCTCACAGAGAGAACCAGCCGAAGTACCACTTGTGACCACAGGAGGGAGCTCTGCCACAGAATTCACAACAGTACCCCCCCCCCTTGAGGAGGGGTCACCGAACCCTCACCAGAGCTCCCAGGACGACCAGGATGAGCCATATGAAAGGCACGAACAAGATTGGGAGCATGGACATCAGAGGCAAAGACCCAGGAATTATCTTCCTGAGCATAACCATTCCACTTAACCAGATACTGGAGTTTCCGCCTTGAAACACGAGAATCCAAAATCTTCTCCACAATATACTCCAACTCCCCCTCCACCAAAACCGGGGCAGGAGGATCAACAGATGGAACCATAGGTGCCACGTATCTCCGCAACAATGACCTATGGAATACGTTATGTATGGAAAAAGAATCTGGAAGGGTCAGACGAAAAGACACAGGATTAAGAACCTCAGAAATCCTATACGGACCAATAAAACGAGGTTTAAACTTAGGAGAGGAAACCTTCATAGGAATATGATGAGAAGATAACCAAACCAAGTCCCCAACCCGAAGTCGGGGACCCACACAGCGTCTGCGATTAGCGAAACGTTGAGCCTTCTCCTGGGACAAAGTCAAATTGTCCACTACATGAGTCCAAATCTGCTGCAACCTGTCCACCACAGTATCCACACCAGGACAGTCCGAAGACTCAACCTGCCCTGAAGAGAAATGAGGATGGAACCCAGAGTTGCAGAAAAATGGTGAAACCAAGGTAGCCGAGCTGGCCCGATTATTAAGGGCGAACTCAGCCAAAGGCAGAAAGGACACCCAGTCATCCTGATCAGCAGAAACAAAGCATCTCAGATATGTTTCCAAGGTCTGATTGGTTCGTTTGGTCTGGCCATTAGTCTGAGGATGGAAAGCCGAGGAAAAAGACAAGTCAATGCCCATCCTACCACAAAAGGCTCGCCAAAACCTCGAAACAAACTGGGAACCTCTGTCAGAAACGATATTCTCTGGAATGCCATGTAAACGAACCACATGCTGGAAAAACAATGGCACCAAATCAGAGGAGGAAGGAAATTTAGACAAGGGTACCAAATGGACCATCTTAGAGAAGCGATCACAGACCACCCAAATGACTGACATCTTTTGAGAGACGGGAAAATCTGAAATAAAATCCATAGAGATATGTGTCCAAGGCCTCTTCGGGACCGGCAAGGGCAAAAGCAACCCACTGGCACGAGAACAGCAGGGCTTAGCCCGAGCACAAATCCCACAGGACTGCACAAAAGTACGCACATCCCGCGACAGAGATGGCCACCAAAAGGATCTAGCCATTAACTCTCTGGTACCAAAGATTCCAGGATGACCAGCCAACACCGAACAATGAACCTCAGAGATAACTTTATTCGTCCACCTATCAGGGACAAACAGTTTCTCCGCTGGGCAACGATCAGGTTTATTAGCCTGAAATTTTTGCAGCACCCGCCGCAAATCAGGGGAGATGGCAGACACAATTACTCCCTCTTTGAGGATACCCGCCGGCTCAGATACACCCGGAGAGTCGGGCACAAAACTCCTAGACAGAGCATCCGCCTTCACATTGTTAGAGCCCGGAAGGTATGAAATCACAAAGTCAAAACGGGCAAAAAACAACGACCAACGAGCTTGTCTAGGATTCAACCGCTTGGCGGACTCGAGATAAGTCAAGTTCTTATGATCAGTCAAGACCACCACGCGATGCTTAGCTCCTTCAAGCCAATGACGCCACTCCTCGAATGCCCACTTCATGGCCAGCAACTCTCGATTGCCCACATCATAATTTCACTCAGCAGGCGAAAACTTCCTGGAAAAGAAGGCGCATGGTTTCATCACCGAGCAATCAGAACTTCTCTGCGACAAAACAGCCCCTGCTCCAATCTCAGAAGCATCAACCTCGACCTGGAACGGAAGCGAAACATCTGGTTGACACAACACAGGGGCAGAAGAAAAACGACGCTTCAACTCTTGAAAAGCTTCCACCGCAGCAGAAGACCAATTGACCAAATCAGCACCTTTCTTGGTCAAATCGGTGAATGGTTTAGCAATACTAGAAAAATTGCAGATGAAGCGACGATAAAAATTAGCAAAGCCCAGGAACTTTTGCAGACTTTTCAGAGATGTCGGCTGAGTCCAATTATGGATGGCTTGGACCTTAACAGGGTCCATCTCGATAGTAGAAGGGGAAAAGATGAACCCCAAAAATGAAACCTTCTGAACACCAAAGAGACACTTTGATCCCTTCACAAACAAAGGATTAGCATGCAGGACCTGAAACACCGTTCTGACCTGCTTCACATGAGACTCCCAATCATCCGAGAAGATCAAAATGTCATCTAAGTACACAATCAGGAATTTATCCAGGTACTCTCGGAAGATGTCATGCATAAAGGACTGAAACACTGATGGAGCATTGGCAAGTCCGAATGGCATTACTAGATACTCAAAATGGCCCTCGGGCGTATTAAATGCAGTTTTCCACTCATCGCCTCGCTTAATACGCACAAGATTATGCGCACCATGAAGATCTATCTTGGTGAACCAACTAGCCCCCTTAATCCGAGCAAACAAATCAGATAACAATGGCAAGGGGTACTGAAATTTAACCGTGATCTTATTTAGAAGGCGGTAATCTATACAAGGTCTCAGTGAACCATCCTTCTTGGCTACAAAAAAGAACCCTGCTCCTAATGGCGACGATGACGGGCGAATATGCCCCTTCTCCAAAGACTCCTTCACATAACTCCGCATAGCGGTGTGCTCAGGCACAGATAAATTAAACAGTCGACCTTTTGGGAATTTACTACCAGGAATCAAATCGATAGCACAATCACAATCCCTATGCGGAGGTAGGGTATCGGACTTGGGCTCATCAAATAAATCCCGGTAATCAGACAAGAACTCAGGAACCTCAGAAGGGGTGGATGACGAAATAGTCAGAAATGGGACATCACCATGTACCCCCTGACAACCCCAGCTGGACACAGACATGGATTTCCAATCTAATACTGGATTATGGACTTGTAGCCATGGCAGCCCCAACACGACCACATCATGCAGATTATGCAACACCAGAAAGCGAATAACCTCCTGATGTGCAGGAGCCATGCACATGGTCAGCTGGGTCCAGTACTGAGGCTTATTCTTGGCCAAAGGCGTAGCATCAATTCCTCTCAATGGAATAGGACACTGCAAGGGCTCCAAGAAAAACCCACAACGCCTAGCATACTCCAAGTCCATCAAATTCAGAGCAGCGCCTGAGTCCACAAATGCCATGACAGAATACGATGACAAAGAGCAGATGAAGGTAACAGACAGAAGAAATTTTGACTGTACCGTACCAATGATGGCAGACCTAGCGAACCGCTTAGTGCGCTTAGGACAATCAGAGATAGCATGAGTGAAATCACCACAGTAGAAACACAGCCCATTCAGTCGTCTGTGTTCTTGCCGTTCAACTCTGGTCAAAGTCCTATCGCACTGCATAGACTCAGGTTTAAGCTCAGGTAATACCGCCAAATGGTGCACAGATTTACGCTCGCGCAAGCTTCGACCGCTCTGAATGGCCAAAGACATAGACTCATTCAGACCAGCAGGCATAGGAAATCCCACCATGACATCCTTAAGGGCTTCAGAGAGACCTTTTCTGAAAATAGCTGTGAGCGCACCTTCATTCCACTGAGTGAGTACGGACCACTTTCTAAATTTCTGACAATATACCTCTATTTCATCCTGACCCTGACACAGAGCCAGCAAATTCTTCTCTGCCTGATCCACAGAATTAGGCTCATCGTACAGCAATCCGAGCGCCAGGAAAAATGCATCGATATTACTTAATGCAGGATCTCCTGACGCAAGAGAAAATGCCCAGTCCTGAGGGTCGCCACGCAAAAAAGAAATAACGATCCTAACTTGTTGAACTGGGTCACCAGAGGAGCGAGGTTTCAAAGCCAGAAACAGTTTACAATTATTTTTGAAACTCAGAAATTTAGTTCTATCTCCAAAAAACAAATCAGGAATAGGAATTCTCGGTTCTAACATAGAATTCTGAACCACAAAGTCTTGAATACTTTGTACTCTTGCCGTGAGCTGATCCACACATGAAGACAGACCTTTAATGTCCATTGCTACACCTGTGTCCTGAACCACCCAAATGTCTAGGGGAAAAAAAAGGCAAAACACAGTGCAAAGAAAAAAAATTGGTCTCAGAACTTCTTTTTTCCCTCTATTGGGAATCATTAGTACTTTTGGCCTCCAGTACTGTTATGAAAGGTAATTCAGTACCACAATGGACATAGAGGTCAGCGCACATACAGTGACCTGGCAATAACCCAAAAAACAAGAACGAGCTCTGAGACGTGGGAACTCTGTTGACCGCAATCCCTAATCCTCTCCAACCACACTAAAGGCAGCCGTGGATTGCGCCTAACGCTCCCTATGCAACTCGGCACGGCCTGAGAAACTAGCTAGCCTGAAGATAGAAAATAAGCCTACCTTGCCTCAGAGAAATACCCCAAAGGAAAAGGCAGCCCTCACATATAATGACTGTGAGTTAAGATGAAAAGACAAACGTAGAGATGAAATAGATTTAGCAAAGTGAGGCCCAACTTTCTGAACAGAGCGAGGATAGGAAAGGTAACTTTGCGGTCAACACAAAACCCTACAAAAACCACGCAAAGGGGGCAAAAAGACCCTCCGTACCGAACTAACGGCACGGAGGTACACCCTCTGCATCCCAGAGCTTCCAGGAAGCAGAAAAAAACAAATTGACAAGCTGGACAGAAAAAAACAGCAAACAAATAGCAAAGAGGAACTTAGCTATGCAGAGCAGCAGGCCACAGGAACGATCCAGGAGGAAACAGGTCCAATACTAGAACATTGACTGGAGGCCAGGATCAAAGCACTAGGTGGAGTTAAATAGAGCAGCACCTAACGACTTCACCACATCACCTGAGGAAGGAAACTCAGAAGCCGCAGTACCACTTTCCTCCACCAACGGAAGCTCACAGAGAGAACCAGCCGAAGTACCACTTGTGACCACAGGAGGGAGCTCTGCCACAGAATTCACAACAGTAGCCCGCCTGTGAAACAAACTATACCGCCTGTGTATCTCAATTTTCACTGCATCTAATCCAGTTATTAGTTTTGGGCCTAGTACCACAGTTTGGCCACTCAGTTCTGCTCAGTTTTCATCCATCGGTTGTTGTGCCAACAACTACAGATACAGAGTTGCCAATTAGTTAAGCACTAAAATGAGTGGCAAAAGGCCTGCTGCTGGTGGGAAGGGGAATAGGCGTGTTGGAAAGGGAAAAAAAGGTTGTGTCCGTGGGGTAGGTGGTAAAGCAACAGTAACATCTGCAGAAGAAAGACCATCTTCCAGCCAAAGTAAGATGTCTACTTCTTTTCGTGGACAATCTGATATGATCCCTTTCTTACGACCATCGCTACAAGCATCGCCAAAAGTTCCAGATGAGGCACAAAAACAGCAGGTGCTTGAACGGTGCTCGTTCAAGTGGGCTCTCCTCCATGTCAACTTCAACATCACAACTACTCCAGTCCTCAGAGTTGTCACCCCAATCGCACTTGCTTCCTCACAGCTCCCAAGTCTCCAGCTGCCCGTCTGAGCATGGGGTAACACACATGGTTGAGTCTGTAGAGCTGTTTACGCATACTACAGCCTGGGAATCAGAGGTCTGCTCCAGAGCTTCTGTGAATCCAGACGAGGAAATGATCTGCACTGATGCCCAGAATCTTTGTGAGTCGGATCCAGGCCCAGATGAAGAAGGTTCTGAGCATAATGTAGACCCTCGTTCCCAAACTGTAACTCCTGTTGGTGGAGACAATGAGGAAGATGATGATGAGACTGAGATACCTGATTGGAACGAAAACTTGACTTTTCGGTCGGGGCAGGAAGAGGTTGGCTCTGAGGAAGACAGGTGTGAGAACACACAGGATGATGATGACGAGGTTGTAGACCCCACTTACTGTCAACCCCCAGTCCGCCAGTCCATGATGTCAGCAGAGGAGGTGGAGGAGGATGCTAGAGACGAGTCTGACGATGAGGTAACGGTGCGCCTTCCTAGACACAGACAGAGTACTGGAAGCACGTCAACAACTGCATCCTCAACCCCAACTGTGCCTCAGACCAGAAGTCGTGGTGGCTCTTCAGGTCACATGGGCTCTAAGCCTTGCATAGCCTGGGCATTTTTTTACATTGCAAAAGATGACCCAACTCATGTTGTCTGTAAATTTGTCAACAAAATCTCAGTAGATGCCAAAAAAATCACTAACTTGAGTACTTCATGCATGAACCGTCACATGGATATGAGGCATAAGTTGCAGTGGGAAGCTCACTGTGCTACAATGCGGCCTAGTGTGCCGGGTCAACCACCGTCTGCCCCATCAAGTGCATCCGCGTCCTCTTCATCCTCTGTGACTGTGGAGACAGCAGTCGCACATGGTTTTGGATGCAGACCTTCCACCTCTTTACCCGCAACGGCCAGTGTGATTGGTAGGTCGTCAGGACATTTGCAAGTGGAAACACCTGCTGGTGTTGAGCGCTCTCCAACATAGACACCACATTATGATCAAGGCAACATAACATCTTTTTTTTAATCGGTTTTGCTCTATTTTGCATGTTTTCTTTTTACTTTCTCATTTGTTGTATTTTTGCTTTTCATTTAGTTGCTATCTATCACTCTTTACGACCGTGGGAGACCCGTGGAGGCTTATCAGCGCTAGAAGACATCAATTGGAGGAATGCTATTTGTCGCTTCATCTTTGCACAGTCATTTGAATACTATTGCGTCTTATGCTGACTGCTGTCGGACATTATTTATTGTCATATTGTAATATATTTTTCTATGGTCCGTTGCCTTATTTATAGATTTGTAGCTTTTTACGCCTATAGTCAGCCTGTGTCAACGTACTAGTTTCATGACTGCCGTTATTATATCTCGTGTCTGTAGATAACTATATTTCTGTTCGGATGTGTCCATGTTACACTCATATATACCTCTATATATGTTCTTATCTATGTAATGCATGGTATTCATATTATTAGCCTTTCTGGTCCTTATTATATTCTTATACATTTATATATATTCGGTTAATATACTGGACCATGTCCTTAATATTTTTCTTCCTTTGGGCTTTTTGGGCTATATTTGTTATTTTCTATTTAGTCCTGTGGCTTCTACTATGAGTGATGCCATGCAATATTGATAGGCACTTAGCGGCAGCACATTTTCACTTTTTACTTACCTAGCCAGCATCCACTTCTAGCGCTATTTACATACGGGTATTTCATCCGCTCAGTCCTGTGCGCACCCCGCGCATGCGCTGTGGTGCCCCTCGCTGGACGGACGCTGCCTGCGTTGCCGTGGAGATGGGCGGAGATGACGTTTGTCCTCCCGCCCATACTGCCCGGCGCGCGGCGGCGCCCGCCGGCTGCGGGCAATCACATCATGCCGAGCTGTGCACCGATTGGCTTATGAGCCCCCTAGGGTCCCTACTTATACCCCGGCCCCTTCCTACACTAACCACGCCTCCTGACGAAGCCACCGACGGCGAAACGCGCGTGGAGGCTCTCCTTCCCTGTTGCAGCACCACGGCAGTCTGATTTCTGATCCTCAGTATGACCCAAGGTATTTTCATAGTACTGTATAGTGCCTGCACATTATCCCGGTAGTCATCTGAGTGGTATACCTGTTGTATCTATCTATTCTCTCCATATTACACTTACGGGGCTTTGCTTATTTAGGCAGTCCTGTATATATGCGATTTATCTAGTGATATGGGTATTTTGTATCTCTATTGAGATGTTTGGCATTTTTCCTCTGATTTTTTACCCACTCTAGTTATTGAGTATCTGCCTATGAGTGTATACGCAACAGGGTTGTTTTGGATTTTTTATGTGTCTTTATCAGTATTTTCTTCCATCTTTTTATACTGATCTCTGTAGCTGCTATTTCTTCATTCACCCTTTTGTTGTCCTATGTATTTGTATTTATATATTTGAGAATAAATGATCGCTTTTTGATACCTCTAACTGCTCTGGTTTGGAACTCTCTATTTATTACCTTGTGTTATACTTATATTTTAGTTGGTTGCATTACCCAGTACGCATCTTTATTGGTTTTCGTGTTTGGACCCAGAGGTACGCCCTCTGTTGGTCGAGAGGGCACCTTTGTTTAGGTGTTTTTAACATAACATCTCCGCCTGCACTTTCCTCACAGACCAGCAGTTTGCCGGGGACACCCTACTCAACTCCATCTAAGCACGGCAGCCAGCCCTCAGATGTGGACAAGTAAAAGACCATTTCCTCCTAGCCATGACAAAGCTAAGAGGTTGAATTTCTCCATCTGCAAGCTGTTGGCTACAGAAATGCTGCCTTTCCGCCTGGTGGACACAGAGGACTTTCGAGACCTTATGTTCGTCGCAGTGCCCCAGTACCAGATGCCCAGTCGCCACTACTTCTCAAAGAAAGCTGTGCCTGCGCTACACCAGCATGTCGCACACAACATCACCGCTTACTTGAGAAACTCTTTGTGTGACGGTGCATTTCACCACAGACACTTGGACGAGTAGACATGGACAGGGGCGCTACATGTCGGAGACTGGGCACTGGGTAACTACGGCGACATCAGGAGAAGGGGCTGCTGTCCAAGTCTTGCCGTCGCCATGAGTTGCTCGTCGATCCTCTGTATCTAGAAGTTCCTCCACTGCTTCTGCCTCCTCAACCTCCTCTCGGTCCTCCACCTGCGCCCAAAGTCTGTCTGGAAATGCCACCCGAGTTGTAACTGCGCAGAAGGGCTCAACGGCATCAGGCAGTGTTTACATTGAAATGTCTGGGAAATGTGAGTCACACAGCTGAAGAGTTGTGGTCAGCTCTGGAGACCGAGTTCCATGAATGGTTGTCTCCACTCAACCTGCAGCCAGGGAAGGCTGTGTGCGACAATGCTGCAAACCTGGGTGCGGCCCTTCGCCGGGGTGATATCATAGTAACATAGTAACATAGTAACATAGTTAGTAAGGCTGAAAAAAGACATTTGTCCATCCAGTTCAGCCTATATTCCATCATAATAAATACCCAGATCTACGTCCTTCTACAGAACCTAATAATTGTATGATACAATATTGTTCTGCTCCAGGAAGACATCCAGGCCTCTCTTGAACCCCTCGACTGAGTTCGCCATCACCACCTCCTCAGGCAAGCAATTCCAGATTCTCACTGCCCTAACAGTAAAGAATCCTCTTCTATGTTGGTGGAAAAACCTTCTCTCCTCCAGACGCAAAGAATGCCCCCTTGTGCCCGTCACCTTCCTTGGTATAAACAGATCCTCAGCGAGATATTTGTATTGTCCCCTTATATACTTATACATGGTTATTAGATCGCCCCTCAGTCGTCTTTTTTCTAGACTAAATAATCCTAATTTCGCTAATCTATCTGGGTATTGTAGTTCTCCCATCCCCTTTATTAATTTTGTTGCCCTCCTTTGTACTCTCTCTAGTTCCATTATATCCTTCCTGAGCACCGGTGCCCAAAACTGGACACAGTACTCCATGTGCGGTCTAACTAGGGATTTGTACAGAGGCAGTATAATGCTCTCATCATGTGTATTCAGACCTCTTTTAATGCACCCCATGATCCTGTTTGCCTTGGCAGCTGCTGCCTGGCACTGGCTGCTCCAGGTAAGTTTATCATTAACTAGGATCCCCAAGTCCTTCTCCCTGTCAGATTTACCCAGTGGTTTCCCGTTCAGTGTGTAATGGTGATATTGATTCCCTCTTCCCATGTGTATAACCTTACATTTATCATTGTTAAACCTCATCTGCCACCTTTCAGCCCAAGTTTCCAACTTATCCAGATCCATCTGTAGCAGAATACTATCTTCTCTTGTATTAACTGCTTTACATAGTTTTGTATCATCTGCAAATATCGATATTTTACTGTGTAAACCTTCTACCAGATCATTAACCCCTTCCCGACCTTTGACGCCACGTAGGCGTCATGAAAGTCGGTGCCATTCCGACCCATGACGCCTATGCGGCGTCATGGAAAGATCGCGTCCCTGCAGATCGGGTGAAAGGGTTAACTCCCATTTCACCCGATCTGCAGGGACAGGGGGAGTGGTAGTTTAGCCCAGGGGGGGTGACTTCACCCCCTCGTGGCTACGATCGCTCTGATTGGCTGTTGAAAGTGAAACTGCCAATCAGAGCGATTTGTAATATTTCACCCATTATAACGGGTGAAATATTACAATCCAGCCATGGCCGATGCTGCAATATCATCGGCCATGGCTGGAAATACTAGTGTGCCCCCACCCCACCCGTCCGATCGCCCCCCCACCCCCCCGATCTGGCCGGTACACTGCTCCGGCTCCCCTCCGTCCAGTGCTCCGCTCCCCCCCGTGCTCGTGTCCGCTCCCCCCGTGCTCCAATCACCCCCCCGTGCTCCAATCACCCCCCTGCACTCCGATCCACCCCCCCGTGCTCCGTTCCACCCCCCCGTGCTCCATTCCAGCCCCCCCGTGCTCCGTTCCACGCCCCCCGCGCTCCGTTCCACCCCTCCCGCGCTCCGATTCCCCCCCCCCCGTGCTCCGATCCCCCCCCCCCCCGTGGTCCCCCCCCACCCTATCATACTTACCGATCCAGCCGTGGTCCCGTCCGTCTTCTCCCGGGCGCCGCCATCTTCCAAAATGGCGGGCGCATGCGCAGTGCGCCCGCCGAATCTGCCGGCCGGCAGATTCGTTCCAAAGTGCATTTTGATCACTGAGATATAATCTATCTCAGTGATCAAAATAAAAAAAATAATAAATGACCCCCCCCCCCCCCCCCTTTGTCACCCCCATAGGTAGGGACAATAAAAAAATAAAGAATTTTTTTTTTTTCCACTAATGTTAGAATAGGGTTAGGGTTAGGGGTAGGGTTAGGGTTAAGGTTAGGGCTAGGGGTAGGGGTAGGGGTAGGGTTAGGGGTAGGGTTAGGGGTAGGGTTAGGGGTAGGGTTAGGGTTAGGGCTAGGGTTAGGGCTAGGGTTAGGGTTAGGAATGTGCACACGTATTCTGGTCCTCTGCGGATTTTTCCGCTGCGGATTTGATAAATCCGCAGTGCTAAACCGCTGCGGATTTATGGCGGATTTACCGCGTTTTTTTCTGCGCATTTCACTGCGGTTTTACAATTGCGATTTTCTATTGGAGCAGTTGTAAAACCGCTGCGGAATCCGCACAAAGAAGTGACATGCTGCGGAATGTAAACCGCTGCGTTTCCGTGCAGTTTTTCCGCAGCATGTGTACAGCGATTTTTGTTTCCCATAGGTTTACATTGAACTGTACACTCATGGGAAACTGCTGCGGATCCGCAGCGTGTGCACATACCTTTAGAATTAGGCTATGTGCACACGGTGCGGATTTGGCTGCGGATTCGCAGCAGTGTTCCATCAGGTTTACAGTACCATGTAAACATATGGAAACCAAATCCGCTGTGCCCATGGTGCGGAAAATACCGCGCGGGAACGCTGCGTTGTATTTTCCGCAGCATGTCAATTCTTTGTGCCTCAATAGGAATCCGCAGGTGAAATCCGCACAAAAAACACTGGAAATCCGCGGAAAATCCGCAGGTAAAACACAGTGCCTTTTACCCGCAGATTTTTCAAAAATGGTGCGGAAATATCTCACACGAATCCGCAACGTGGGCACATAGCCTTAGGGTTAGGGTTGGAATTAGGGTTGTGGTTAGGGTTAGGGGTGTGTTGGGGTTAGTGTTGTGGTTAGGGGTGTGTTGGGGTTAGGGTTGTGATTAGGATTATGGCTACAGTTGGGATTAGGGTTAGGGGTGTGTTGGGGTTAGTGTTGGAGTTAGAATTGAGGGGTTACCACTGTTTAGGCACATCAGGGGTCTCCAAACGCAACATGGCGCCACCATTGATTCCAGCCAATCTCGTATTCAAAAAGTCAAATGGTGCTCCCTCACTTCCGAGCCCTGACGTGTGCCCAAACAGTGGTTTACCCCCACATATGGGGTACCAGCATACTCAGGACAAACTGCGCAACAATTACTGGGGTCCAATTTCTCCTGTTACCCTTGTGAATCTAAAAAAATGCTTGCTAAAACATAATTTTTGAGGAAAGAAAAATGATTTTTTATTTTCACGGCTCTGCGTTGTAAACGTCTGTGAAGCACTTGGGGGTTCAAAGTGCTCACCACATATCTAGATAAGTTCCTTGGGGGGTCTAGTTTCTAAAATGGGGTCACTTGTGGGGGGTCTCTACTGTTTAGGCACACCAGGGGCTCTGCAAACGCAACGTGACACCCGCAGACCATTCCATCAAAGTCTGCATTTCAAAAGTCACTACTTCCCTTCTGAGCCCCGACGTGTGCCCAAACAGTGGTTTACCCCCACATATGGGGTATCAGCGTACTCAGGAGAAACTGGACAACAACTTTTGGGGTCCAATTTCTCCTGTAACCCTTGGGAAAATAAAAAATTCTGGGCTAAATAATTATTTTTGAGGAAAGAAAACGTATTTATTATTTTCACGGCTCTGCATTATAAACTTCTATGAAGCACTTGGGGGTTCAAAGTGCTCACCACACATCTAGATAAGTTCCTTTCAGGGTCTAGTTTCCAAAATGGGGTCACTTGTGGGGGGTTTCTACTGTTTAGGCACATCAGGGGCTCTGCAAACGCAACGTGACGCCCGCAGAGCATTCCATCAAAGTCTGCATTTCAAAACGTCACTACTTCAATTCCAAGCCCCGGCATGTGCCCAAACAGTAGTTTACCCCCACATATGGGGTATCACCGTACTCAGGAGAAACTGGACAACTTTTGGGGTCAAATTTCTCCTGTTACCCTTGGGAAAATTAAAAAATTCTGGGCTAAATAATTATTTTTGAGGAAAGAAAACGTATTTATTATTTTCACGGCTCTGCATTATAAACTTCTATGAAGCACTTGGGGGTTCAAAGTGCTCATCACACATCTACATAAGTTCCTTTGGGGGTCTAGTTTCCAAAATGGGGTCACTTGTGGGGGGTTTCTACTGTTAAGCCACATCAGGGGCTCTGCAAACGCAACGTGACGCCCACAGAGCATTCCATCAAAGTCTGCATTTCAAAACGTCACTACTTCACTTCCGAGCCCCGGCATGTGCCCAAACAGTGATTTACCCCCACATATGGGGTATCAGCGTACTCAGGAGAAACTGGACAACAACTTTTGGGGTCAAATTTCTCCTGTTACCCTTGGGAAAATAAAAAATTGCAGGCTAAAAGATCATTTTTGAGAAAATAATTTTTTTTTTTATTTTCATGGCTCTGCGTTATAAACTTCTGTGAAGCACTTGGGGGTTCAAAGTCCTCACCACACATCTAGATTAGTTCCTTTGGGGGTCTAGTTTCCAAAATGGTGTCATTTCTGGGGAATCTCCAATGTTTAAGCACACAGGGGCTCTCCAAACGTGACATGGTGTCCGCTAATGATTGGAGCTAATTTTCCATTTAAAAAGCCAAATGGCGTGCCATCCCTTCCGAGCCCTGCCGTGCGCCCAAACAGTGGTTTACCCCCACATATGGGGTATCAGCGTACTCAGGACAAACTGGACAACAATATTTGGGGTCCAATTTCTCCCATTATCCTTGGCAAAATAGGAAATTCCAGGCTAAAAAATCATTTTTGAGGAAAGAAAAATTATTTTTTATTTTCATGGCTCTGCGTTATAAACTTCTGTGAAGCACCTGGGGGTTTAAAGTGCTCAATATGCATCTAGATAAGTTCCTTGGGGTGTCTAGTTTCCAAAATGGGGTCACTTGTGGGGGAGCTCCAATGTTTAGGCACACAGGGGGCTCTCCAAACGCGACATGGTGTCCGCTAACAATTGGAGCTAATTTTCCATTCAAAAAGTCAAATGGCGCGCCTTCCCTTCCGAGCCCTGCCGTGTGCCCAAACAGTGGTTTACCCCCACATATGAGGTATCGGCGTACTCGGGAGAAATTGCCCAACAAATTTTATGATCCATTTTATCCTACTGCCCATGTGAAAATGAAAAAATTGAGGCGAAAATAATTTTTTTGTGAAAAAAAAGTACTTTTTCATTTTTACAGATCAATTTGTGAAGCACCTGAGGGTTTAAAGTGCTCACTAGGCATCTAAATAAGTTCCTTGGGGGGTCTAGTTTCCAAAATGGGGTCACTTGTGGGGGAGCGCCAATGTTTAGGCACACAGGAGCTATCCAAACGCGACATGGTGTCCGCTAACGATGGAAATAATTTTTCATTCAAAAAGTCAAATGGCGCTCCTTCCCTTCCGAGCCTTACCATGTGCCCAAACAGTGGTTTACCCCCACATGTGAGGTATTGGTGTACTCAGGAGAAATTGCCCAACACATTTTAGGATCCATTTTATCCTGTTGCCCATGTGAAAATGAAAAAATTGAGGCTAAAAGAATTTTTTTGTGAAAAAAAAGTACTTTTTCATTTTTACGGATCAATTTGTGAAGCACCTGGGGGTTCAAAGTGCTCACTATGCATCTAGATAAGTTCCGTGGGGCGTCTAGTTTCCAAAATGGGGTCACTTGTGGGGGAGCTCCAATTTTTAGGCACACGGGGGCTCTCCAAACGTGACATGGTGTCCGCTAAAGAGTGGAGCCAATTTTTGATTCAAAAAGTCAAATGGCGCTCCTTCCCTTCCAAGCCCTGCCGTGCGCCCAAACAGTGGTTTACCCCCACATATGAGGTATCAGCGTACTCAGGACAAATTGGACAACAACTTTCGTGGTTCAGTTTCTCCTTTTACCATTGGGAAAATAAAAAAATTGTTGCTAAAAGATAATTTTTGTGACTAAAAAGTTAAATGTTCATTTTTTCCTTCCATGTTGCTTCTGCTGCTGTGAAGCACCTGAAGGGTTAATAAACTTCTTGAATGTGGTTTTGAGTACCTTGAGGGGTGCAGTTTTTAGAATGGTGTCACTTTTGGGTATTTTCAGCCATATAGACCCCTCAAACTGACTTCAAATGTGAGGTGGTCCCTAAAAAAAATGGTTTTGTAAATTTCGTTGTAAAAATGACAAATCGCTGGTCAAATTTTAACCCTTATAACTTCCTAACAAAAAAAAATTTTGTTTCCAAAATTGTGCTGATGTAAAGTAAACATGTGGGAAATGTTATTTATTAACTATTTTGTGTCACATATCTCTCTGGTTTAAAAGAATAAAAATTCAAAATGTGAAAATTGCGAAATTTTCAAAATTTTCGCCAAATTTCCGTGTTTATAAATAAATGCAGAATTTATTGACCTAAATTTACCACTAACATGAAGCCCAATATGTCACGAAAAAACAGTCTCAGAACCGCTAGGATCCGTTGAAGCGTTCCTGAGTTATTACCTCATAAAGGGACACTGGTCAGAATTGCAAAAAACGGCAAGGTCTTTAAGGTCAAAATAGGCTGGGTCTTGAAGGGGTTAATGAATATGTTGAAGAGAACAGGTCCCAATACTGACCCCTGCGGTACCCCACTGGTCACAGCGACCCAGTTAGAGACTATACCATTTATAACCACCCTCTGCTTTCTATCACTAAGCCAGTTACTAACCCATTTACACACATTTTCCCCCAGACCAAGCATTCTCATTTTGTGTACCAACCTCTTGTGCGGCACGGTATCAAACGCTTTGGAAAAATCGAGATATACCACGTCCAATGACTCACCGTGGTCCAGTCTATAGCTTACCTCTTCATAAAAACTGATTAGATTGGTTTGACAGGAGCGATTTCTCATAAACCCATGCTGATATGGAGTTAAACAGTTATTCTCATTGAGATAATCCAGAATAACATCCCTCAGAAACCCTTCAAATATTTTACCAACAATAGAGGTTAGACTTACTGGCCTATAATTTCCAGGTTCACTTTTAGAGCCCTTTTTGAATATTGGCACCACATTTGCTATGCGCCAGTCCTGCGGAACAGACCCTGTCGCTATAGAGTCACTAAAAATAAGAAATAATGGTTTATCTATTACATTACTTAGTTCTCTTAGTACTCGTGGGTGTATGCCATCCGGACCCGGAGATTTATCTATTTTAATCTTATTTAGCCGGTTTCGCACACACGTGCCTTGTATGGCTCACGTTTTGAACCTGGTTGTCCAGCAACTTTTATCCCACTATCCCGGACTAGATGGGCTTCTGCAGAGGGCACGGTCGCTGTGTGCTCACTTCCGCAGTTCGCATCCCGCAGCTCGACGACTTGCATCTCTACAGAAGTCGTTGGGCCTGCCAGTTCACCGGCTGAAATGCGATGTGCCCACACGGTGGAATTCAACTCTGCACATGTTGCAGCGACTGTGGCAGCACCGACGAGCCCTGGTGCAATACGTTATGACGTATAGCCTGGGCCAACGAGATCAAGAGGTGGGGCAAATCACGCTGCCGGAGTGGTCTCAGATCAGGGACCTATGCACCCTTCTGCACAGTTTTGAAATAGCGACGAAGATGTTTAGTGCTGACGATGCCATTATCAGCATGACCATTCCGGTGATTTACATGCTGGAGCACACCTTACACAGTGTTCGGAGTCAGGTGGTGGAACAAGAGGAGGAGGAACAGGAGGAGTCGTATGTGGAAGGGATCATATCTCCAAGGTCAAGAAGGTTGGCAGCACCAAGGCGGCTGGCATTGGAGGCTGGGGGAGAGGGATTACCGAGGGCGCATGGTAGCAGCAAAACTGTTGAGGAAGGTGCAGGAGGCGAGGAAGAAGTGGAGGACGAACTGGCGCTGGGCATGGAAGACTCATCAGATGAGGGAGACCTTGATCAAATTTCTGTTGTGCGAGGTTGGGGGGAGAGGGCTGACGAAGGAAGCATGATTTTCACCTCGCCACCACCAAGACAACAAGGACTTGGTCCTCCTGGATGCGCAAGACACATGAGTGCCTTCTTGCTGCACTACCTGCAACATGACCCTCGGATTGTCAGAATCCGAAGTAATGCCGACTACTGGGTTGCCATACTCTTAGATCCCCGGTGCAAAAGCAAATTTGGCGAAATAATTCCTGCCATAGAAAGGGATTCCCGCATGCAGGAGTATCAGCAGAGACTGTTGCAGAATCTAACATCTGCTTTTCCACAATACTCCAGTGGTGCACGTAGTGAATCTCTGAGTTTTAACTTGCCAACCGTGGGACTATCGTGTCATCACTCAAACCGTAACAGTAACATCGTATCTGGTGGTAACAGCAATTTTTTCCAATCGTTTCAAGATTCTTTTAGACCATCTTTTGCAAGGCTACAGGAGACAAGAAGTCTGACGCACAGCCAACGCCTAGAGAGGATGGTACAAGAGTATCTCCAAGTTAACATCGATGCCATAACTATGGAACTGGACCCTTGCTCATTTTGGGCTTCCAATCTTGAAAAATGGCCTGAGCTCGCCACTCACGCCTTGGAGATCTTGTCGTGCCCCGCAGCCAGCGTTCTCTCTGAAGGTGTGTTCAGAGCTGCTGGTGGTGTGCTGACAGATAAGCACACGCGGCTGTCCAGTGACAATGCAAACAGACTAACGTTCATCAAAATGAACAAATCCTGGATCCGCAAGGACTTTTCTACCCCTGTGTCATCTTGGGGGGACTAAAAGCTTAATGATTTTTGAAAATCACCTCACCAACCATTTTAAAAAACTCTGGCGAAATTGATGCCACTTAAGTGGTGTCTGTGGCCGAATTTTTGGAAAAAATGGAGACTCTCTTATTTAGTCCCCTTGCTGAGTTTTACATGACGTTGCCATCGTCAATTCCAGGTGAGTGGGGTCGTCTGCAGAGTTGTTTCCTCATACTATGGCCTGGGATTCAGAGGTCTGCTCCAAAGCTTCAGTGTCTGCTAGTCAGCAGAGTAGCCCAGCCACCCACCACCTGTTTACCTAAGTACTATTTTTAACGGCATCTGGCCCAGGAAATCCTTTTGGGCCTAGTAGAATTTGGTACTACTCAGCAGCGTACTTCACCCATGAAGCAAGCTACACCGCCTGTTTACCTAACTACTATTTTTTAACGGCATCTAGCCCAGGAAATCCTTTTGGGCCTAGTAGAATTTGGTGCTACTCAGCAGCGTACTTCACCCATGAAGCAAGCTACACCGCCTGTTTACCGAACTACTATTTTTTAACGGCATCTAGCCCAGGAAATCCTTTTGGGCCTAGTAGAATTTGGTGCTACTCAGCAGCGTACTTCACCCATGAAGCAAGCTACACCGCCTGTTTACCTAACTACTATTTTTTAACGGCATCTAGCCCAGGAAATCATTTTGGGCCTAGTAGAATTTGGTGCTACTCAGCAGCGTACTTCACCCATGAAGCAAGCTACACCGCCTGTTTACCTAACTACTATTTTTTAACGGCATCTAGCCCAGGAAATCCTTTGGGCCTAGTAGAATTTGGTGCTACTCAGCAGTGTACTTCACCCATGAAGCAAGCTACACCGCCTGTTTACCTAAGTACTATTTTTTAACGGCATTTGGCCCAGGAAATCCTTTTGGGCCTAGTAGCAATTTCTGCTACTCAGCAGTGTACCCCACCCATAAAGCAAGCGACACCGCCTACTTTCTTTCTCAATCTAACCCCTCAACTCTGGAGTGTCCAATCTTTTGGGCCCAGGCATAAGAAGTCGTCGAGGTAATGGATAATATGTGCCGCCTTACAAACGTCCATGACGACACATTTGAGGAAGCATCTAAATGCCTCAAATAGTGAGCAGGATATGGAGCACCCCATGGGCAAACAGCGATCTATGTAATATGCTCCTTCACAGAAGCAGCCCAATGGGAGGACACTATTCGGAGGCACAGGTAGTAACCGGAACGCCCCCTCAATGTCTGTTTTGACCATTAGGGTGCCCCTTACCAACTTCTTGGCCCGCCTGATTGCCTCGTCAAAGGAGGTACAGTACATAGTACTGTACTAAGTTCCGCGTCGATGTTGTCGTTTACTGACCTGCCCCTTGGATATGACAAATGGTGGATTAGTCTGAATGTATTGGGTTCATTTTTTGGCACAACTCCCAATGGGGGTACCACTACGTCTTCTAAGGAAAGTGTTCTGAATGGACGCGCCGCCATTCTACCTAAAGATATTTCTTTTTTTCTTTTTTTTCTCAAGACGTCTGGGTGTTGGTAGAGTGAGTTTACATTTTTACTCCAGCCTTTCTTGATTTTAGAAGGGCATGACATGCCTATATCTGTGTCTCCTCCTCCTTTTACTCCTCCACCTCTTTTCTTTTCGCATGACTATGTGTAGTTATGACTTTTCCATGTGTTTGTTGTGTCTTCTGAGCAGTTTGTCAGCTTTTGGACACCTTTTAAGGTGTTTTCCATGTGTTTTCCATGTGTTTGTATGTGTTTGTATATGTTTGTGTTTGCCTGCCATTGGTTTCAATGGGGTTCGACGGTGTTCGACGAACATTTCGTCGAACACGTCCCTGTTCAACGAACCAAACCGAACCCGAACACTAGGGAGGTGGCTCAACACTAGTTTCTAGTTTCCAAAATGGGGTCACTTGTGGGATGTTTCTACTGTTTAGATTCATCGGGGCTCTGCAAACACGACATGGCTTCCAATATAACAGACAATTTTGCACTCCAAAATTCAAAAGGCACTCTCTCCCTTCCGAGCCATGCCGTGCCCCCAAACAGTAGTTTTCTACCACATAACGGGTATCAGCGTACTGTGGAGAAATTGCTCAACAAATTGTATTTTCTCCTTTTACCCTTGTGAAAATGCAAAAAATTCAGTTAAAGTAAAATATTTTGTCTGAAAAAGTAAAATTTTCATTTTTTTATTCCACTTTGCTTTAGTTCCTGTGAAGCACCTGAAGGGTTAATAAACTTCTTGGACGTGGTTTTGAACAGTTTGAGGGTGCAGTTGTTAGATTGGTGTCTCTTTTGTGCATTTTCTGTCATATAGGCCCCTCAAAGTCACTTCTAATGTGATGTGGAACCATAAAAAAATGGTTTTGTAAATGTTGGAAAAATTAGAAATTGCTGATTTTTGGGTTTCAAAGTTGTGCTGAGGTAAAGTATACATGTGGTAAGTGTTATTTATTAACTACGGTATTTTGTGTGACATATAGTGACATATAGTAGCTCTCTTGATTCACCACCTGTCTTCACCTTCATGATCAGACCAATTTTTACTATTTTGACCATTGTCACTTTTATGGGGTAATAACTCTGGAATATTTCAACAGTTCCCACTGATTCTGATGATGTTTTTTTCGTGACATTGTATTTCATGATTGTGGTCAAATTTGTTCGATATGACTTTTGTTTATTTGTGAAAAAGTTGAAAATTTGGTAAAAATTAGGTCTAAGGGGCAAGGTTTCTCCTTGTGGAGAGTGACATACCAGCTCTGGCTTGTCAAGTTAAAGAGGCCATGCAATGCTCCTCTGGGAAATTTAATATGCAAATTGCCTCTTCAGAGAAACCGTGGACTTGAACTCTATAGCGCCACCTGTTGGAAGTAGCGATCCTACAAGTCACAATCAAAGTCCTCTTTTTCTCTGAAGAGGTAATTTGCATGTAAAAATTTGGAAACTTTTGCAATTTTCAAACTTTACATTTTTATGCCCTTAAAGGGAACCTGTCACCCCGGTTTTTCAGTACGAGATAAAAATACTGTTAAATAGGGCCTGAGCTGTGCGTTACTATAGTGTATTTTGTGTACCCTGATTCCACCCCTAAGCTGCCGAAATAACTTACCAAAGTCGCCGTTTCAATCAGGCTGGTCAGGTCAGATGGGCGTGGCGACATCGCTGTATCTTCCCCCAGATCTTGCATATATTTCTGCTGGTGGCGTAGTGGTTTGCGCATGCCCATCTTCTGAATCCACTGGGCAGGAGAAGAAAAAACACGATCGGCGCCATTTCCCTGGTGATCTGTGGGGGCGGCCATCTTCCTGAGGCCGCGCGTGTGCATATGGAGTCCTATGCTGCCCAGGGCTTCAGGAAAATGGCCGCGGGATGCCGCACGCGCGCAGATGGAGATCGCGGCGGCCATTTTCCTGAAGTTGAGATGCGAACTCGGCTTCAGGAAAATGGCCGCCGCGATCTCCATCTGTGCACGCGCGGCATACCGCGGCCATTTTCCTGAAGCCCCGGGCAGCAGAGGACTCCATATGCGCAGGCGCGGCCTCAGGAAGATGGCCGCCCCCACAGATCACCAGGGAAATAGCGCCGATCGCGCGTTTTTTCTTCTCCTGCCCAGTGGATTCAGAAGATGGGCATGCGCAAACCACTATGACACCAACGGAAATATATGCAAGATCTGGGGGAAGAACCAGCGATGTCGCCACGCCCATCTGACCTGACCAGCCTGATTGACAGGCGAAAACGGCGACTTGGGTAAGTTATTTCGGCAGCTTAGGGGTGGAATCAGGGTACACAAAATACACTATAGTAACGCCCAGCTCAGGCCCTATTTAACAGTATTTTTATCTCGTACTGAAAAACCGGGGTGACAGGTTCCCTTTAATTCAGAGACTTATAGCACACAAAATAGTTAATAAATAACATTTCCCACATGTACACAAGTTACACTTTACATTAGCACAACTTTTGAAACTTATTTTTTTTTAGGACGTAATAAAGATTAAAAGCTGACCAGTGATTTCTCATTTTTACAACAAAATTTACAAAACAATTTTTTTCAGGACCACAACACATTTTAAGTGACCTTGAAGGGCCTATATGACAGAAAATACCCAAAAGTGACATCATTCTAGAAACTGTACCACTCAAGGTGCTCAAAACCACATTCAAGAAGTTTATTAACCTTTCATGTGCTTCACAGGAACTAATGGAATGTGGAAAGAAAAATAATATTTTTTTTGCAAAAATTTTACTTTAGACCCCATTTTTTTTATTTTCACAAGTGTAACAGGAGAAGTTGGACAACAGAATTTGTTGTGCAATTTTTCCTGACCATGCAGATATCCCATATGTGGGGGAAAACTACTGTTTTGGCGCATGACAGGGCTCAAATGGGAAGGAATAACATTTGACTATTTGAATGCCAAATTTACTGGAATCATTAGCAGACGCCATGTCTTGTTTGGAGAGCCCCTGAAGTACCTAAACAGTGGAAACTCCCCACATGTGACCCCATTTTGGAAATTAAAACCCTCAAGGAATTTTTCTAGATGTGTGGTGATCACTTTGAGCCCACAGGTGCTTGACAGAAGTTTATTCGTTTTTCTTGGATCTGATATGTTTTAGTCATGGCTGATATAGAGTCCCTATATATGAATATATGCTATAAAGGTAGCTTGGAAGCGATTCAATTTTTTCTTACTATGAGCAATCTGGACCCTCCTAGGAGTGACCTGATCTTGGAGTTGTTGCATTTTATATTAACACAATTTCTTTACCTTTTAAATATAGATTTTTTTGAAAAAGCAAGGCACTACCATGGGGTTGGCATGTGTGTTGTCATATGGTAACCTCTCTCTTGGATATTGGGAGAGGAAGGTCGTTAGCGGCTATGCTGCTTCCCATGTGCAGTGCTGGTACAGGTATATTGATCACCTGATTATAATCTGGCAAGGTACGGTAGCTGGATTGAGAGAATTCATGACATTTTTTTACTGGCAGAACTCGAACATCCGTATCACATAGAGGTATCATCAGCACAAAATTGATTTTTGGGGATATTCAACTCATGGAATCGGATAATGGCCTGGTACAAACTGAGGTATTCAGAAAGACTTATGTTAATTTTCTCTTGCATGCATCCTCAGCACATAATGCATCAACAATATGACCAATTCCAATTGGTCTATTTTTAAGAATGAGGAGGATTTGCTCCTCAGAGGATAATTTTGGGAGGCAAGTCTATTACTCCAGAGACAGATTACTGTCTTGAGGCTACATCAAGAGAAGTCTCAAAAATGGATACCGTAAGGCAGGGGCCTACATAGGAATCATGGGGCCCCATAGCAGAAGATCAGATTACCCCCCTCCCCCCCAAAAAAAAGGAAAAATATAATGCACCCCACCCATCATTCTCCATACAATATAATGCACCCCACCCATCATCCTCCATACAATAAAATGCACTCCCCATGATCCTCTATACAATGTAATGCACCTCCCATAGTCTTCCATACAATAAAATGCACCCCCATGGCCCTCTATAGAATATAATGTACCATCCATGGTCCACCATACAATAAAATGCACCCCTTCGTGGTCCTCCATACAGTAAAATGCATCCTCCATGGTCCTCCATACAGTAAAATGCACCCTCCATGGTCCTCTATACAATATAATACACCTTCCATAGTCCTCCATATAATAATACAATAAAATGCGCTTTCCATGGTGCATACAATACATACATCCCTCCTTATTTCACCCAATGCTCTGATGTCCTGATCATCAGAAGATGCTTCCACCCACATCATCCTGTGCGTGCGCTGATAGGCGGAGGGGGGACCTGTGTGGGTGATGACATCGGGCTCCCGGTTCACTGGCACAATATTAGTGGCGCGTTCTGCCACTATTGGTGATACACCACTGTTGTAGGGCCAAATCCTCACCTCAGTCCAGGTTGCTTACAAAGAATTAAAAAAAAAAACAGGATGATTACACAGTGAGATTTATATCGACATATAATTCACAATAGGAAAGTATCCGCCACATCCTAAATAAACATTGCGATGTTCTCAAGACAGACTCTGCATTAGCCGTGACTTTGCCAGATAAACCTTTATTAACAGCAAGAAGAAATAAAAACATTAAGGACCTACTGGTTAAAGCCATTAAGTAGCAAAAAAACAACCCCACTATTTAATGCTAAAGGACCAAGATGGAGATGTTTCCCTTGTGGGGATTGCATAGCTTGCAGAATATAGTGAGAGCTTTCACTTTTGATTATGCCAATGACAAAAAATAATTTCATATTAACTGCTTCTCATGCAGTTCCACACATGTTGTATATTATGCCATCTGCTCATGTAATTTGATATGTCTCACCTCACGGAACAGTGTATACTGACATGGCAACACGTAAGGGACATATTGGCAGCAAAAGAGACAGACGAATTAACAATGTTCAAAACTATTCAGAAGCACTTCAAGTTCTTTCATGGCTGTAACTCTTCTACTTTTAAGGTACGGTTCATTGACAGGCTCGGCGGTGGCATTAGAGGAAGTGATTACAAAGTATTTTGGTCCAGTTAGAATGCCGCTGAATTGTTACTCTTGGTACAAAGGCACCAAATAATTAAATTAAAAGCTCAGTTTTGCATCATGTATTTAGGATCCTTGTTATCTCTGTAATTTTGTCTAGAATCCATGATTCATCTATAAATCTATATTTTATTCTGTACATCAATATGTACACAATTTAGGATACGAAGGCTAATGTTCAAAAAGCCATTTTGCTATTCATATTTCATGTATTTCATATTTGACGTGTTTTGGCACCATAGAGTGCAACCTTTTTTTGTATATTATATATGGAGGTAGCTGCTCCTAGTATGCCCCTATTCACACTAGTTTGGATGTGCCAGTTGTTTTTCTGTCATTTCTATGTTAGCTTACTGACTGAGCACTCCTCCCTCCACCATCTGGTTTTTAATTACATCTAATCACACTTGGTTCCGGCCAACCCATATGTAGGCTTTGCTGAGAGAGGTGTCCACATTCACCCAAGCATACAGACATTAGCCTTCGGTAAGTGTTCACATTTGGACAGGGAGGTCAGGTACCCATCAGTTTAATGAGACCACCTTGACGATGGTTGATGGGCTCACACTATTTGGCCAAATTCTGTGCTAAGCGTCTCAAAAAATTTTTTTCCTAATGTTCAAAAAGCCATTTTGCTATTCATATTTCATGTATTTCATATTTGACGTGTTTTGGCACCATAGAGTGCAACCTTTTTTTGTATATTATATATGGAGGTAGCTGCTCCTGGTATGCACCTATTCACACTAGTTTGGATGTGCCAGTCGTTTTTCTGTCATTTCTATGTTAGCTTACTGACTAAGCACTCCTCCCTTCACCATCTGTTTTTTAATTACATCTAATCACACTTGGTTCTGGACAACCCATATGTAGGCTTTGCTGAGAGAGGTGTCCACATTCACCCAAGCATACAGACATTAGCCTTCGGTAAGTGTTCACATTTGGACAGGGAGGTCAGGTACCCATCAGTTTAATGAGAACACCTTGACGATGGTTGATGGGCTCACACTATTTGGCCAAATTCCGTACTAAGCGTCTCAAAAATTTTTTTTCCTAATGTTCAAAAAGCCATTTTGCTATTCATATTTCATGTATTTCATATTTGACGTGTTTTGGCACCATAGAGTGCAATCTTTTTTTGTATAGTGTATAGTACACAATTTAGGATACACTCGGGGGTCCCATTTGGATAATGTGTGTCTCTTTGTGTATGGATAGTTATTTAAATTCACGTCATCATGTACAAATTGATCATCAACATACAAATGATCAGGGTCATTTGTATATTTCGGGTTGTCACTATGATTTAAATAGAGAAAACACAGTAGTTTGACAATAAATGGCTTCACCCAACCGCTAACCATGAGTGGGGAAAAGTTTTGATGTTATCATTCATATTCTCTGAAAAAAAAAGGCCAAGAAAGCAAAAATTCTGCAGAGATATGTAAACTTTTGAGCACAACTGTACGTAACTTGACCAATTTGATATTTGGGACGTATATGACCTATGAATATGGGTATACAGGTAATGCAAATGTTAAACTAGTCCTACCTGTATTCCTCATATTAGTGTTTTTTTTTGTTGAGAAATGTTATATTCCTGTATGCTAATGATTTCTTCCAGGCGTGCGGTGCCTGGAAGAAACCCCTACCTTCTGTCTTCATTGTAATACTACCCCCCTCCCATGCACGTCAGTTATGGCACCGGAATCGCGTGCCTGCACCTTGTAATCCCTCAAAAATCCATACCCATACCTCTTCCTCCCTTCTATGGGCACTGCATTTAGGGATCTTCTGGCAGTGTTTTTCATGAAACGTTCTTTGGGGTGTATGCAGTGGGATATGGGTAAAAGACAATATCTTTTGCTATAAGTTGGTCTCTATTTGTCTTTTCTTTGCTATTACTAATGTGATGCAGTGACAGGTATTATATGCGAGGGTCGCTATGTATCCCCCAGGATTCGCATAGAAACATATTAAGGCCGCTGTAGTGCATTGCAGTCAAATATATAGCTGTGGTTGCAAGTAAGTGTGGTATTGGACAAGCTATTTGCTGTCATGGTCAGGACATGGTTAATGTCCTGTCAGGGTTAATTTTTGCTAGCCTCTTTTCTATATTGGGAGGGGTATTTATACTCGCTCATAGCCTGGTTTCTCTGTCAGCTATAGATTCTGTGTTTGTCTGTATGCGTGACTCCTGGATTGTGTGCTTGGTTTGCATAGCATTGTCTTGCTTTCCGTGCTTTACCCTGTTCGTGTTCCTGGCTTCTGAACTCTGGCTTTGCTTCTGACGATCCCCTGTCTCTCTGTTTTGGTACCTCGTAATCTCCTGGCTACGACTTCTGCTTGTTTGACAATTCTTTAGTGCTTGTCCCTTCTCTGTTTCCCTGGCGTCTGGCTCCGCCCCCTTTTCCTCCTCCCACTCTGTCACATGGTCTAGGTCCTGTTCGTTACCTGTCCACTCTGTTTCATGTCTAAGGTCCCGTGGGTTCAGGTTAGTAACTTGGCGTTTTGTTCAGCTGCTGTTTGCAGCTTCCCCTGCAGCATAGATATCCAGGCACCGTGACATTATAGCTGACCATACAGTCTTTTTCCCTGGTGGGGGGTTGTTGGTATGCCATGGATCCTGTACAGGTTCTCACGGGGCAGATTAATGAGCTCTCCCAGTTGTTGCAGAAGCTGTCTGTGGAACAGCAAGCCCTGGTCCACTCTCACCAGCAGGTGCAGAGAGATGTGGCAGGTGCTTTACAAATGTCTGCTTCCTTGCGGTCCCGGGAGGGGGGCACCACTGATGTATCCCTGGTGGACCCCGAACCACCTGTAAAATTACCCGATTCTTTTTCTGGGGATAAAAAGTTATTCAGGGTCTTTAGGGAGGGATGCAGGTTGTTTTTTGAGTTGCGTCCCCGGGCCTCGGGAAATGAAAGACAGAGGGTGGGGGTAGTTATGTCTTTATTAAGGGGGTCCCCTCAAGCATGGGCCTTCTCCCTCTCTCCCTCTGCTCCTGAACGTATGTCTGTGAGCCTGTTTTTTGAGTCCCTGGGGCTCATTTATGATGAACCTGATAGAGTACATCTGGCGGAGGAAATGGTGATGAGTTTGACACAAGGGAAGCACTCTGCTGAATGGTTCTGCTCAGAGTTTAGGCGCTGGGCAGCTGAAATTTCTTGGAATGATGCAGCCCTGAGGGGGTTGTTCCGCATGGGTCTGTCCGACCGTCTGAAGGACGCTCTGGCACTTCATCCTCCTCCTAATACCCTGGAGGACGCCATGACTCAGGCAGTTCGAATGGACCGGAGACTCCGTGCTAGAGGAGTGATGCAGCAAGAGACTTCCTTGTTTTCCAAATTGCGTGACGCTGCTCCTGTATCTGAACCCATGGAGATTGGGTCAGTTTCGGTTATGGAAAAAGAAAGGAGGCGCCGGAGAGACAATCAATTGTGCTTTTACTGTGGAGCCTCTGGACATTGGAAAAGCAACTGTCCACTCTGCCCTTCTTCTGTGAAACCGTCTGAGAAACGACTGAGTCTGGGCAACAATCGAGGAGGTTGTCCAGACTCCCAGGTACATGTTTTTTCACTTGCCAAAATATTGCTTCAAGTGGAATTGGAACTTGCTGGCGGTCCTGTGGTGACCACCGCCTTTGTTGACTGTGGCTCTTCTATTAATTTGATTGATGCCCAAGTTGTGACTCGTCATAAGATAGGGACAGTCAGGCTGAAAAACCCTGTTAAAGTTGTGGCTGTTGATTCATCCCCTCTTACCCGGGATGGAATTTGTTTCGGGACTGATGTTTTTTCTCTGAAAGTGGGTTCCACTCATGTGGAAAAATTAAGTTGCTTTGTAATGAATAATCTACCTGCAGGACTGGTACTGGGTATGCCTTGGCTGCAACGCCACAATCCTGTCATTGATTGGGTGGCAGGGGAAATCACTCAATGGAGATGTAAGGGTAATGGTCCGTGTTGTAACCTGGGACCTCTTGTTAACCCTATTAAGTCTGTATTTGTGTCGTCTGTCGGTCTGGAGGGTATTCCGGAGTACCTGAAGGACTTCGAAGACGTGTTTTCCGAAAGTGAGGCTGAGGCGCTTCCACCACATCGACCCGGTGATTGTGCAATTGATTTGATCCCGGGAGCCAAATTACCCAAGGCTCGTCTGTACAATTTGTCTGGGCCTGAGCGCCAATCTATGAAAGAGTACATCACAGAGAGCCTCCGCAAGGGGCATATTCGGCCCTCTGTCTCACCCGTTGCAGTGGGGTTTTTCTTTGTCAAGAAAAAAGATGGTGGTTTGCGACCGTGCCTCGACTTTCGAGAACTAAATAAGATTACTGTTAAAAACACGTATCCTCTTCCTCTAATTCCTGATTTATGTAATCAACTCACTGGGGCCAAGTGGTTTTCCAAGCTTGACTTACGAGGGGTTTATAATCTGATAAGGATCCGAGAGGGGGATGAATGGAAAACAGCATTTCTGACGACCGAGGGCTTGTTTGAAAATTTGGTCATGCCCTTCGGTCTCACCAACGCTCCTGCTGTTTTCCAGAGTTTTATTAATGTTGTGTTTTCTGATCTGATTGGGCGTTATGTTGTCATTTACCTGGATGACATCTTGATATACTCAGAGGACAGTCAGTCACACTTACACCATCTTCACTCGGTTCTTGTAAGACTCAGGGAGAACCATTTATATGCTAAGCTGGAGAAGTGCTCGTTCTTTTTGCAAGAACTGTCTTTTCTGGGGTTAATTGTATCTGGGGAGGGATTCCGCATGGATCCTGGGAAGGTTCAGGCCATTTCTGATTGGGTGCAACCTCAGGACCTGAAGGGGTTGCAACGATTTCTGGGCTTCGCTAATTATTATAGGAAGTTCATTAAAGGGTTTTCGCAGGTAGTGAAACCCTTGACGGACCTCACACTCAAAGGGGCGGATGTAAAAAATTGGTCCATGGCCGCAAAAAATTCCTTTCTGGCACTGAAGAAATGTTTCACTTCAGCACCCGTGTTGATACAACCCGATCCATCGAAACCTTTTATCGTGGAGGTTGATGCCTCGGAGGTGGGGGTGGGGGCAGTGTTGTCTCAGGGTCCGTCCACCCTTACTAACCTTAAACCCTGTGCCTTTTTCTCTAAAAAATTCTCTTCGGCCGAGAGAAATTATGATGTCGGCAACAGAGAATTGTTGGCAATTAAATTGGCCTTCGAAGAATGGAGGCATTTTCTGGAGGGGGCTGTTTTTCCCGTTACGGTCATCACTGATCATAAAAATTTGGCCTATATCGAGTCCGCTAAGAGATTAACCCCCAGACAGGCTCGGTGGGCACTTTTTTTTTCTCGGTTTCATTTTACCATTACATTCCGACCAGGGTCTAAAAATGTGAAGGCGGATGCCTTATCTCGTAGTTTTGATTCTGTGTCCCCTCCAGAACCTCCTTCCTCCATTCTTCAACCTGGAGTGGTTGTGGCTGAAGTCTCGTCTGAGTTACAGAGGGAGATTTTGAATGCACAAGCACAAGTTCCCAGGAATAAACCCCAAGGTAAACTGTTTGTACCCGATCACTTCCGTTTCACACTTCTGCAAGAATTTCATGATTCTGTGTTGAGTGCACACCCTGGGATTGCAGCTACCCGGGGAGCAGTAGCTAGGAACTTTTGGTGGCCTTCTATGGGTTCGGATATCAAAAAGTTTGTGAATTCTTGTGGGGTGTGTGCTCGTTCTAAGAGCTCTCTGGTCCGGCCGGCCGGGGAATTGGTACCTTTGCCAATTCCGGATAAACCCTGGACACACCTCTCCATGGATTTTATCACTAATCTTCCGTCTTCCAAGGGCAACACTGTAGTTTGGGTTGTGGTTGATAGGTTTTCAAAGCAAGCCCATTTTGTGCCGCTACCTGCGTTGCCTTCTGCTGAAACCTTGGCTCGCTTGTTTATTCAGCATATAGTTCGGTTGCATGGGGTCCCTGTGAATGTGGTGTCTGACAGGGGTGTGCAGTTTGTGGCCAGGTTTTGGAGAGCTTTTTGTAAGAAGTTGGGGGTTACGTTGTCATTTTCCTCTGCTTATCACCCGGAATCCAACGGACAGACTGAACGCACCAACCAGTCGTTGGAACAGATTTTGAGATGCCTGGCCTCTTCCAGACAGGAGGACTGGTGTGAGGTTTTACCCATGGCTGAGTTTGCGTTCAATTGTCGTATTAATCAGTCTACTGGCAAATCTCCCTTTGAAGTCAATTGTGGGTTTGTTCCACAGTTTGGAGAATTTTCCCGCATGGATTCTGGTTGCCCTGGTGCTGAGGGTCTGGTGCAACAGTTAAGAACCCTTTGGAGGGAGGTTCAGGCGAACATCTCCAAAGCCCAAAAGAGGTACAAACATTTTGCAGACAGGAGGAGGGGGTCAGCTCCTACACTGACGGTGGGGGAGAAGGTATGGTTGTCTACTCGTAACATCAAACTTAAGATTCCCTCCATGAAGTTGGGCCCCAGGTTTATAGGTCCATACAAGATTATTGAGGTGATCAACCCGGTGGCCTATAGGTTACAGTTGCCCACCTCTTTCACAGTTTCTAATGTCTTCCACAGGTCCCTATTAAAACCTGTGGGGACGGTTAGAGAAGATTCTTCATTGAATGTTCCGCCAGTATTGGTAGAGGGTCAGCTGGAGTACGAGGTAGGGCGCATCATTGATTCACGGTGGGTGCGTCGTAGGCTTCAGTACCTTGTACATTGGAAGGGGTTTTCTATTGAGGATAGGTCATGGGTTCCGGCCAGTTCTGTGCATGCTGATCGACTGGTGCGGGCTTTTCATGTTAGATACCCTGAGAAGCCTGGGGGTCCAGTGGCCCCCCGTTAAGGGGGGGGTACTGTCATGGTCAGGACATGGTTAATGTCCTGTCAGGGTTAATTTTTGCTAGCCTCTTTTCTATATTGGGAGGGGTATTTATACTCGCTCCTAGCCTGGTTTCTCTGTCAGCTATAGATTCTGTGTTTGTCTGTATGCGTGACTCCTGGATTGTGTGCTTGGTTTGCATAGCGTTGTCTTGCTTTCCGTGCTTTACCCTGTTCGTGTTCCTGGCTTCTGAACTCTGGCTTTGCTTCTGACGATCCCCTGTCTCTCTGTTTTGGTACCTCGTAATCTCCTGGCTACGACTTCTGCTTGTTTGACAATTCTTTAGTGCTTGTCCCTTCTCTGTTTCCCTGGCGTCTGGCTCCGCCCCCTTTTCCTCCTCCCACTCTGTCACATGGTCTAGGTCCTGTTCGTTACCTGTCCACTCTGTTTCATGTCTAAGGTCCCGTGGGTTCAGGTTAGTAACTTGGCGTTTTGTTCAGCTGCTGTTTGCAGCTTCCCCTGCAGCATAGATATCCAGGCACCATGACATTTGCCCAAGGCAGATTTAAGAAAACCCGGCATGAGATTTTATTTTCAGAACAAACTGCAAGATGGTAGTGAAGCGGTTTGCTCCCTCCAGGGCGGGTCTTACAAGTGGTCCATGGCCACAGATTCCATTTAAAAACCTGCAGCAAAGGGTTGGGTGTGTCAGTCTTGGTTTGCAAACTGCAGAGTAGGTGTGTGAAGTAACATGGAGCCAAGCAAAGCCAAAAGGCCTGGCACCCTCAGCGTGAAACGACGGTTCAGTCGCCCACAGCAATCAGTCCTGGATATGGACTGTCTTGATTCCCGGCTGCGATCTGGAGGATACCATTTGCTTTCAATTTGTGAGTTACATTGGACATTAAATACATTTACTTTGAACGTTTATGTGGCTATCTGTTGCACTGCACTACATTAAGCATTGACTCCTTTTGGCTGCATATGGATGCGCATGACACTAGCTAAATATTTAGCCTAATTATATCCATGTGCCCCTGATATTATGTGTGATGGGCACAGGTACACTTACATTATTATAACTTCCTTACTATATAAGGTGCTTATTACACACAGTGTTGTGCACATGCATATATATGCTGATTTGGCTTCATGACCATACTTTTTAATTACTAGCTTTTGTATTCCATGTACCCATTGAGTGTCCCCTTCTTTTTTAAGCTCATTCTGCTAACCTCAATTGCAATTGACTGTATATGGGAAACAGTTGCCTGAAATGCTTGAGCTAGTAGCATGGCTTCTTTTTAAATTCTAACATCTTTTACCAACTTTTTGGAGATGTATTGACTCATTTGGCTCTTGGTACAATATCACAAAAGTTTATTACGTAGAGCATTGAAAATTAAAAATTACAATTTTCCCACAACAAAGTTCTTGTAGTCCCAAATGAATCATTTTTACAAGGGTAACAGGAGAAAATGGAACCCAAACTATCTATTGTACAATTTCTCCTGAGTACGCAAAAAATGCTTTTTGGCATGCACAGCAGGGCTCACAAAGGAAAGAGTGACTTTTGGAACGAGACTTTGATGGAATGGTCTGCGAGTGTCATGTTGCATTTGGAGAGCCTCTGATGTGCCTAAACAGTCGAAACCCCCCACAAGTGACCCTATTTTGGAAACTAGACCCTTCAAGGAATTTATCTAGATGTGCGGTGAGCACCTTGAATCCACAGGTGCTTCACAGAATTTTATAATGTTGATTTATGAAAAGCAAAAAAATATACAGTATATACATTTTTCCAACAAAAATGTTGTTTTAGCCCCAATTGTTTTCATTTTTACACCGATAACCCACATGCTTGAAAACTACTTTTGCAGTACAGTGCAAAGCTCAGAAGTGAAGAAGAGCAATATTAGAATTCAGATTTTGTTGGATTGACTTGAGGGTGCCATGTCACATTGGCAAAGTCCCTGAGGTGCCATAACAGCAAAACCTCCCCTAACTGATGACATTTTACAAACTACACCTTTCAATGAATTCATCTAGGGGTGCGGTGATCATATTGACACCTGGTGCGTCACAGAATTCTATACCATTGGACAGGGAAGAAAAATAAAATAATTACATTTTTACCACCAAAATTTTGTTTTAACCGCAGATTTTATATTTTCATACTGGGAAATGGGTAAAAATGGGACCATAATTTATTCCACAATTTGTGGTGAATGTAGCCATATATGGCTATAGAGTACTTCTTAGTCATACAGTGAGACTCGGGAGGGGAGGGATGGAGCGCTATTTGCCTCCTTGAACACAGATTTTCCTAGAATAGCTTGTGGACTCTATATACAAAGCCCCTAAGTCCTAGAAGAGCAAAATCCCTCCTCAAATGACCCCATTTTGGAAGTTATACCCCTTTAGGAATTTATCTACAGGTGTAATGTCGATTTTGACTCCATTGGTGTTTTCCAGAAATTGCAAACTGTCATTGTAGTGCCTGTACATTGTGGTCCACAGTACCTTGTAGTGACCAGTACATGGTAGTGCCTAGCTTGAGCTTTTGGAGACACGCACCCGTAAATTAGGCGGGCAGCTCTCATCACTGCAGAAATGCCAAACATGTAGATGCTACATCACAGAAGGAAGGGGGGCATTTGTATTTGGGAGAACAGAATTTGCTGAATTTCTTTTGGGGGGCGAGGAGCCATAGTGCTTTTCCAGAGCCTTTGTACTACCAGTAGCGTGGAAGCCCCCTATATTTCCACTGACAGATGACGGACCCGAATAAGGACTTGCTTTTTTTGTGGATTGAGTTGAAGCTTCCATTGGGAACATTTTACATAACGTTTGGGATCAGATTTATCTTGCATGCTACGTTGAGCACTTACTTTGAGATTTCCATCTAAATCTCCAAGTGACGTGGTTCAGATTAAACCCATGAGGGAACCGCAGCGATTTTGATGCGAGTTTCCATTGCATTTACAGTAAACATGTAAACCTATGGGAAACCGCAAACCGCTGTGCACATACTGCGGGAAAAAACGCGCAGAAACGCAGTGGTTTACAATCCGCAGCATGTCACTTCTTTTGTGCAGAATCGCAGCGATTCTGCACACATAGAAATGCATTATGTGCGGTTGCTACCCGGGGTGGAGGAGAGGAGACTCTCCTCCAGGCCCTGGGAACCATATTTGTATAAAAAAAAAGAATTAAAATAAAAAAATAATGATATGCTCACCTCTCAGCGCTGCACGCGGCCGTCCGGTCTCAGGGTTGCTATGCGAGCAGGGCCTGCGATGACGTCGCGGTCACATGAACGTGATGTCACGAAGGTCCTTCTCGCATAGCATCTTTGGAACCGGACCGCCGCATACAGCCCCGGGGAGATTGGGACGTCAGAGGGTGAGTATAACCATTTTTTAAATTATTTTTAACATTACTATTGATGCTGCATATGCAGCATCAATAGTAAAACAAGTGCAGGAGTAAAACCTGCAGCGGAAACCACAAGACAAACCGTGATAAATCTGCAGGGATAACCGCAGCGGTTTTGCCCTGCAGATTTATCAAATCCGCTGCGGGAGAACCCGCAGGGACCCTTCCTATGTGTGCACATAGCCTTAATGCGCACATACCGTCCCTCACATACATCCCCCTCACTGCCTCACACAATGCAGGGGTTAATCTATTCAGTTGAGAGTTCCTAGAAGTTTTTCTGCATTAAAGCTCAGCTGTGCATTATTAGCCACTCACTTCTCTTATATAGACTGGGCCCTGTCTAGCCATCATTGCCAGAGCTAGCTTATGCTGCATGGCTGGTGGTTGTTGGTGGTTGTTATTGGAGAAGGCGTTTGGTGGATTTATCTGTGACTGTTGCAAGGTTTTGAGTGTGTGATAATTCCCTTTCTTCTCCTACTTTGGTTTAACCCCATCCTCCACTCCCCAGTGTTTACCTCTGTTGTTATGTGTGTATATTTGTATGATTGGTAATTTCCTTTATCTCTGTTTGTATTAACTTGTTAGTTTGGTTGGTGTATTACGGTACACTACTACTCCCCTCTTCCCTGGGTGGGGGAGGGGTACAGACTGAAGGCAGAATCATGAACTAAGGCAAGGTATGTGGCCCCAACATCTTCACCATCAGAAGTAATCCGGGGAACACGGCGAGCTAGGGCAATCCAAGCGTTAGGGACAGGGAAGAAGCCCCTGGTCCTAGGACGCCCAAAAACAGAGTTGTGACACTCGGTGTAAGCGCAGAATAAATGTGAGCCGAGCCTTACTGCGATCTTTAGAAATCAGAATGAACAAATCAACAGCAGGTGAAAAATTGGTTTTATATATTTTTTTGCCATTCCTAATGCAGTATAAGTGATTAGACAACTTTATTCTTAAGGTTGTATGATACTACAGGGTGGGCCACTTATATGGATACTCCTAAATAAAATGGGAATGGTTGGTGATATCAACGTCCTGTTTGTAGCACATTAGTATATGGGAGGGGGAAAACTTTTCAAGATGGGTGGTGACCATGGGTGTCAGGTCCGAGCATTCTTACATGAACAGTTTCCTGGAAATTGGATTGGTCATCATGGGCCAGTTGAATGGCCACCAAGGTCTCCCAATCTGACCCTCTTAGACTTTTATCTTTGGGGTCATCTGAAGGCAGTTGTCTATGCTGCGAAGATACTAGATGTGCAGCATGTGAAACAATGGATACTGGAGGCCTGTGCTAGCATTTCTTCTGTGGTGTTGCTATCAGTGTGTCAAGAGTGGGAGAAGAGGGTTGCATTGACAATCCAACACAATGGACAGCACTTTGAAAACATTTTATATGTGGTCATAAACTTGTAAATAACTCATGAAAGAATAAAGTTATGTTAAAATCAAGCACACCATTGTTTTTCTTGTGAAATTCTCAATGAGTTTGATGGGTCACATGACCCTCTTCCCATTTAAAAAAATAAAGTTGGATCCAAAATGGCCAACTTCAAAATGGCCGCCATAGTCACCACCCATCTTGAAAGGTTTCCCCCCTCCCATATACTAATGTGCCACAAAAAGAAAGTTGAAATCACCAACCATTCCCATTTTATTTAGGATGGAGCTGTATTGCAGCTTGTTTTTTGCTGGACAAGATAGTGTTTTCAGCGATACTATTTTTTATTTACATTCATCTTTTTTATCACGTTTTATTCCACTTTTTGTTTGGCAGTATGATAGTAAAGCATAGTTTTTTGCCTCGTTTTTTATTATTTTTTATTATATTATTTTATTTATTATATTTTTTTAAAGTGTTTTCTGAAAGGGTTAACTAGTGGGACAGTTTTAAAATGTGTACTTTTTTTTGCATAAAAAGATTTGTTTATGGGTACAATATATATATATATATATATATATATTATTTGTCTTTTTTTTATAATTTACAATTTTTTTTTTTTTTTACTTTGTCCCACTATTGAACTTTCACTTTGACAGCTCTGATCCCTTATAAAGCATTACTATGCTTTATAGGCTCCCTCCTTCTGTTTGCCTTCTAAATGCTGCGATCTACAGCTCTGGCAAAAAATTAAGAGACCACTGCAAAATGTTCAGTTTGTCTCATTTTTCTCTTTATAGGTATATTTTTGAGTAACATGTAAATGGTTAATTTATTCAATAAACTTCTGACAACATGTCTCCGAATTTCCAAGCAATAAGTTTTGTATTTTTTTCTGAAAAGGAGAAATGCTCAAAATTAAAAAACAAAACTCAATGCTTTTAGACCTCAAATAACGCAAAGAAAACAAGTTTATAATCATTTAGAAACAACAATGCTAATGTTTTAACTTAGGAAGACTTCAGAAATCAATATTTTATGGAATAACCGTGATTTTTAACCACAGCTGTCATTCGTCTTGGCATGCTTTCCACCAGTCTTTCACACTGCTTCTGGCGCTAAAATTTAAGCAGTTCTTCTTTGTTTGATTGATTACATTCCAGAGGTTTTCAATGGGGTCCAGGTTTGGTGATTGGGCTGCCCATGACAGGGTTTTGATGTGGTGGTCTCTTAATTTTTGCCAGAGCTGTATGTCGATCGCAGCATTTAGCGAGTTAAACTGTCAGGAGCTGTGCCCATAATAGGCCCCATGTAATGCTCCATACAGGATATAATGGGCCCCAGATAATGCTGCATTCATTAGAAAAATCAGTTACTCACCTCTCCCGTTTTTGCCGCAGGTCCGAAATACGCAGCGCCTTCTGACTCAATGCAGTGCTCAGGATAGAGTGCACTGTAGTGACGTCATTGTGCCTCTGCCCTGAGATGTCACAGAGTTAGAGGGCGCTGAAGACACTGCAGCTGCTGGGAATGAGGAGCAGTGAGTATTTGAGACTCAATGAACCCATAGCGTTAGTTGCCCCCTCCATTGCCAGGTGGTGATGCCGACCCTGGTCTTGGTAGCGGGTCAGGACCCCTGCCTCCTGCTCATTTACAGGACATGTTTATCCATTTTTTTTTTTCTTTTTTTCTTTCATTTTTCTCTCTGTGGAGCCCACTGGAGAATTCTCCGGTGTCCATGTGGGCCTGTCCGACAGTGCTTTTGCATCTGTCTCAGTGGGGAATTTAACTCCTTACTAACTGGTCTTCTCCACTAAGTGCTGATTCACATTGATAATAAAATAACACTAAACTTCAATAATAAATAAAAGTACACAGAGTTATGGTAATATGTAGAAAGGGATAGGGAACAGGAAAAGTCAGCTCACCATTTGCAGTCTCTTCCAAGAGTGAGTTCCACACACGGAACCGCACTGGCTTGGGCGTGCAAGTTCAAGAGAATGAAGAAAAAAAGGTCCTCCAGCATAGGGTGAATAAAATTTTGTCTTTAATGGAAAAAAAATGATAAAAACAGGCACAATGTGGACAACATGTAGATTCCAAAGAGCTACCAACCGACGTGTTTCAACACTCCGGTCTTAATCATGGTTGTCCAACGCATCGGTTGGTAACTCTCTGGGATCCACATGTTGTCCCCTTTGTGCCTGTTTTTATGACTTTTTTTTTCCATTAAAGATGAAGTTTTATTATTTCTATGCTGGAGGACCTGTTTTTGATTCTCTAGAGTTATGGTAATATCCAACTCTGGGGTACTACACTATGAGTAGCCTGCGTGGTTACCATGGCTGTCAAGATTTGTCCACCATTCAGCATATCTGGGATGCCATTAGTTGGCAATCGTAAAGGGAGCAACAAATCTTAATTTGCTCACACAAGTGCATTCAACATAGTATAACATTCCTCACACGGTCATTAACCCCTTAAGCCTCGAGGGTGGGTTGCACGTTAATGACCGGGACAATTTTTACAATTCTGACCACTGTCCCTTTATGAGGTTATAACTCTGGAACGCTTCAACGGATTCCGGTGTTTCTGACATTGTTTTCTCAAGACATATTGTACTTCATGGTAGTGGTAACATTTCTTTGATATTACCTCTGGAGGAGAGAAGGTTTATTACGTCTGGAGGAGAGAAGGTTTTTCCACCAACATAGAAGAGGATTCTTTACTGTTAGGGCAGTGAGAGTCTGGAATTGCTTGCCTGAGGAGGTGGTGATGGCGAACTCAGTCGAGGGGTTCAAGAGAGGCCTGGATGTCTTCCTGGAGCAGAACAATATTGTATCATACAATTATTAGGTTCTGTAGAAGGACGTAGATCTGGGGATTTATTATGATGGAATATAGGCTGAACTGGATGGACAAATGTCTTTTTTCGGCCTTACTAACTATGTTATGTTACCTGCGTTTATTTGTGAAAAAAAACGGAAATTTCCCCTGACGAAGCCGCGGCGGCGATACGCGTGGGGCGTTTTCCTTTCACCCCATTTTTTGCATCCTTATGCCGGACATTTAGGCATGGACACCTGTTTAGGATCTCATGGCTGGTTCAGGTGCGGGTGATGGCTCAAGCTCTTCTTTTACTTAGTTGAACAGATTGACATTTTGGCGCTATGTCACCCTTTAGGTCTGTATAGGTATTATACCTCATTATTACTTATGTCTTCATCCAGATTCTATTAGGGGGTATTCTTTTCATAGCGGAGCCACTGTGAATTATTATATCTATGTGGGCTCTGGTCTCGGCTGTTATAGTGTCTGAGGTATTATATCCTGTGTTCAACTCAGTTTCATTGCATGGTACATATGATACAGCCATATGGATTTATTTCCTACAGATATATATATATACGTGGGTGATTTATATAGGATATTGTGTTTTTAGTGTTTTTATTCGTTGTTTTGTGGTGTTTTGAATAAACGTTTTTGCATTTTCATATTACATATGGTTGTGCGAGCCTTCTTGTAGTCCATTCTTCTTTCTGTTTGTTTAGGTAAAAAACGGAAATTTGGTGAAAATTTTGAAAATTTCGCAATTTTACAACTTTGAATTTTTATGCTATTAAATAACAGAGCTATGTCACACAAGATACTTAATAAATAACATTTCCCACATGTTTACTTTACATCAGCACAATTTTGGAAACAAAATTTTTTTTTGTTAGGGAGTTATAAGGGTTAAAAGTTGACCAGCAATTTCTCATTTTTACAACACCATTTTTTTTAGGGACCACATTACATTTTAAGTCATTTTGAGGTGTATATTTGATAAAAAAATAACCGAGTCTGAAGCCATTCTAAAAACTGCACCCGACAAGGTGATCAAAACCACATTCATGAAGTTTATTAACCCTTCAGGTGTTTTACAGGAATTTTTGGTATGTTTAAAAAAAAAATGAACATTTAATTTTTTTTCACACAAAATTTACTTCAGCTCCAATTTGTTTTATTTTACCAAGGTTACCAGAAGAAATTGTACCCCAAACGTTGTTGAGCAATTTGTCCTGAGTACGCTGATACCCCATATGTGGGGGTAAACCACTGTTTGGGTGCATGGCAGATCTCGGAAGGGAAGGAGCGCCGCTTGACTTTTCAATGTAAAATTGGCTGGAATTGAGATGGAAAGCCATGTTGCGTTGTGGAGCCCCTGATGTGCCTAAACATTGAAACCCCCACAAGTGACACCATTTTGAAAAGTAGACCCCCTAAGGAACTTATCTAGATGTGTTGTGAAAGCTCTGAACCCCTGTGAAAATAAAAATTCTTTTTTTTCACAAAAATTATTTTCTAGCCCCCAGTTTTGTATTTTCCCAAGGGTAATAGGAGAAATTGGACCCCAAAAGTTGTTGTGCAATTTGTCCTGAGTACGCGGATACCCCATATGTGGGGGGAACCACCGTTTGGACACATGGCAGAGCTTGGAATGGAAGGAGCGCCATTTGGAATGCAGACTTAGATGGATTGGTCTGCAGGCGTCACGTTGCATTTGCAGAGCCCCTGATGTACCTAAACACTAGAAACCCCCCACAATTGACCCCATATTGGAACCTAGACCCTCCAAGGAACTTATCTAGATGTGTTGTGAGAACTTTGAACCCCCAAGTATTTCAATACAGTTTATAACGCAGAGCCGTGAAAATAAAAAATCATTTTTTTCTCACAAAAATGGTTTTTTAGCCCCCCAAATTTTTATTTTCCCAAGGGTAACAAGAGAAATTGGAACCCAGAAGTGGTTGTCCAATTTGTCCTGAGTACGCTGATACCCCATATGTTGGGGTAAACCCCTGTTTGGGCACACGGGAGAGCTTGGAAGGAGCACTGTTTTACTTTTTCAACGCAGAATTGGTTGGAATTGAGATCGGACACCATGTTGTGTTTGGAGAGCCCTGATGTGCCTAAACAGTGGAAACCCCCAATTGTAACTGAAACCCTAACCCAAACACACCCCTAATCCCAACTACACCCCTAACCCCAACCCTAACCACACTTTTAACTCCAACACACCCCTAACCCTAATCCCAAAGATAACCCTAACTACACCCCTAACCCTGACACACCCCTAACCCTAATCCCAACCGTAAATGTAATCCAAACCCTAGCCCCAACCTTAGCCCTAACCCTAGCCCCAACCCTAACCCCAACCCTAGCCCCAACCCTAGCCCTAGCCATAACCCTAACCCTAGCCCTAACCCTAATGGGAAAATGGAAATAAATGCATTTTTTTTACTTTTTCTTATTTTTCCCTAACTAAGGGGGTGATGAAGCTTCTTTAGCGGATTTTTATTATTGGCAGCTGTCACACACTAAAAGATGCTTTATATTGCAAAAAATAGTTTTTTTTCCATATTTTGGTCCACAGAGTCATGTGAGGTCTTGTTTTTTGCGGGACAAGTTGACGTTTTTATTGGTAACATTTTCGGGCACATGACATTTTTTGATCGCTTTTTATATCGAATTTGTGAGGCAGTATGACCAAAAACCAGCAATTCATGAATTTATTTTGGGAAGGGGGGGGGGGGGGGGTGTTTATACCGTTCCAAGTTTGGTAAAATGGAGAAAGCAGTTTTATTTTTCGGGTCAGTACGATTACAGCGATACCTCATTTATATCTTTTTTTTATGTTTTGGCGCTTTTATACGATAAAAACTCTTATAGAAAAAAGAATTATTTTTGCATCGCTTTGTTCTGAGGACTATAACTTTGTTAGTTTTATGCTGATGATGCTGTGTGGCGGCTCGTTTTTTGCGGAACAAGATGACATTTTCAGCGGTACCATGGTTATTTATATCTGTCTTTTTGATCGCGTGCTATTCCACTTTTTTGTTCGGAGGTATGATATTAAAGCGTTGTTTTTTGCCTGTTTTTTCTTTTTTCTTTTTTTTTTACGGTGTTCACTGAAGAGGTTAACTAGTGGGACAGTTTTATAGGTCGTGTTGTTACGGACGCAGCAATACTAAATATGTGTTCTTTTATTGTTTTTTTATTTTATTTAGATAAAGGAATGTATTTATGGGAACAATATTTTTTTTTTCTTTATAACATTGCCCTGGGGGGGCATCATGTTATAGGGTTAGATCGCTGATCTGACACTTTGCAGAGCACTATGTCAGATCAGCGACCTGACGTGCACTGCTCCTGGCTTACCAGCGCCTGCTCTGGGTAGTTTTGTGAGTTCTGCCCTTGGGCTCCCTCTGGTGGTTTCGAGTGGAACTGCTGCTCCTTTAGGTAGCTGTAGCAGCTGCCTTCACTAATCGCCTTGCCTGGGTTTGTTATTTAAACCTGCTCTGGGCTTTAGTTCTTGCCTGCTGTCAATGTTCTTGGTTGGATTTGGTTCTCTCCTTGGATTTCTCATATGGCCAGTCCTTGTCTGCAAAAGATAAGTTTTTGCTAGTTTTGTTTGTCCATTTTGTTGGACTCTATTGCTTTGCAAATATGTCTCTTTTTGTCCAGCTTGTCACTATGTCTTATTCAGGCTACCTGGAAGCTCTGGAAAAGCAGATTTGCCCCTCCACACCTTGAGTCGGTGTGGAGTTCATTTTTGTAAACTCTGCGTGGATTTTGTAGTTTTTTATACTGACCGCACAGTATCCTTTTCTCTCTGTCTATCTAGTTTAGAATTGGCCTCCTTTGCTGAATTCTGATTTCATTTCATGGTACGTCATTTCCCTCTCCATTCACAGTCAATATTTGTGGGGGGCTATCTATCCTTTGGGGATTTTCTCTGAGGCAAGATAGCTTTCTATTTCCTTCTTTAGGGGTAGTTATTTCTTAGGCTGTGAAGAGGTGTCTAGGGAGAGTCAGGAACATCCCATGGCTATTTCTAGTGTTGTTGTTAGGATTAGGGATTGCGGTCAGTAGAGATACCACCTTCTCAGAGCTCGTCCCATGTTGCGTTTTAGCCACCAGGTCATATCAGTGTGGCCTCTTAACCACCAGGTCATAACAGTACAGCAGGCCAAAAATGAATTAAATGCATCTCAAAAGAAGGGAAAAAAAAGAGTTCTGAACCATTTTTTTTTCTGTGCTCTGTTCTGTCTTTTTTTTTCCTCTTGATATCTGGGTGGTGCTGGATATATGCTCTGGTATGGAGGTTCAGGGTTTGTTTTCTCGTGTGGATCAACTTGCTGCAAGAGTCCAGAGTATCCAAGATTATATTGTCCAGACTCCGGCTCTAGAGCCTAGAATTCCTACTCCTGATTTGTTTTTTGGGGACAGATATAAGTTTTTGAACTTTAAAAATAGTTGCAAATTGTTTTTTGCTTTGAAACCCCGTTCTTCTGGTGATCCCATTCAGCAAATAAAAATCATCATATCTTTACTGCGTGGTGATCCTCAAGACTGGGCTTTTGCTCTTGAAACAGGGGATCCGGCATTATTGAATACAGATACATTTTTTCAAGCGCTTGGATTATTGTATGACGAACCTAACTCTGTAGAGCATGCTGAGAAAACACTGTTGGCCCTGTGTCAGGGTCGGGAAGCGGCAGAGTTATACTGCCAGAAATTTAGAAAATGTTTTGTGCTCACTAAATGGAAGAGGCTCTGGCTGCTATTTTCAGAAAAGGTCTTTCTGAAACCCTTAAAGATGTTATGGTGAGCTCGTCCCATGTTGTGTTTTAGCCACCAGGTCATATCAGTGTGGCCTCTTAACCACCAGGTCATAACAGTCATATCTTCAGTGTTGTCCCATTAAAAGATATAATAAAATATTTATAACAATATGAATTGTGTACTCACTTTTGTGATATATTGTATGTTTATTGCTTTAACTAGCTGTACTACCCGGCTTCGTCTGGGTTAATAACTGCTGTCAGCAAAATAGAATGTGTTAACAAAAATTTATTCTGCACACAAAAATCACAAACCAAATAGATAGAAATGTAATTATTAAAAGGCAAAAACTAAGCTAATAGAAGCATTTCACAACATATATTTCAACACCAGAGATATTCCACACATATTTAACTAAATTGGCCAAGTAATGTGAAGTAATCTTCTACTACTTATTCAAGAGCCATTTGATAAACGACATTCTTAGTTTTTCCTTCAGATGCAAAGACGAACAGATTTTTGGCTGTTCTAACTCTTGAACAGGACAAATAAAGTTGACCATGAGGAAATCATGGAGATTGTAAATCGATTCCAACTACTTTTAATGACTGTCCCTGAGCCTTATTGATGGACATAGCAAATGCCAGTCGAACAGGAAACTGGAGGCCTTTAAAATCAAAAGGCAAATCAGATGGAATGAGAGGAATTGTTGGAATGAAAACATCTTTTTCTGTGGCACACCCTGTCAAAATGGTTATCTCAATTACATGTCAAAACAGGTTCTTAATCAAGAGTCTTGTTCCATTACACAGCTTTGGTGGATCCAAATTTCTCAATAGCAGAATAGGTGCTCCAGGTTTTAGAAAGAGTTGGGGGGAGGAAGTCCTTGTGGTTCCAAGGAATTGAGGAAGTCAGTTGGATAAAATAATGCTTGAGCAGGGTCTATTACTGTATCCACTGACTTGTAGGTTGTGCACACACCTGGAAGGAGATTTAGAATTTTAAGTTTGATCTTGTTGACGCTGTCATTTTTGGGAGCTAGAATAGCCCTTTCACACAGCCAGCCAAAATTTTTGAAGTGGAGTTGAATGTTTGGAAAAACCTTTGCTTTCAACTCCTCAATGGAAGTCACAATGCAACAAAAGTTGCTTGGGAAGGTGATCTGTCCAGTGGTTGAGTTTACTGGTGCCTTGCCATCTCCAATACTCAACAGCTGGCTCGAAAACAGTCCAGCAGAAACATCGCCTGTCATGTAGACCCTCATGTTTGTGTTCAGTGACATTTTCTTTACTTTTCTCCAAAGGTACGATGCTTTGAGACAGGCATTGAGTTCATCTGCAGGGGTTGATCTTGGAATAACAGGTAGTGTTTGGCGGATGTCACCTGCCAAAACAACAACTACTCCTCCCATGAGATATTGGTTGCTACGCAGGTCTTGCAGCAGTCTGTCCACTGCTTCCAGAGCCCTTTTGTGTGACATGGTGCATTCATCCCAAATGATGGTACTGCATTTTTTAAGCAATTTGGACAGTCGTGATCCCTTGGCAATATTACACATGGGGCTGTCACTATGAGACAGATTAAGTGGTAGTTTGAATGTCGAATGTGCTGTCCTGCCACCTTTTAAAAGCGTAGCTGCAATTCCAGAAGATGCCACTGCAAGTGCAATCTTTTTTTGTAATCGAAATTTTTGATTACAAATGTCTTTTCTGTTCCACCTTTGTTGGTTTCACTGAAACTTAAAATGTAGTTATAGGCGTCCCTTTGATCTGGTACCAATATTGGCTCGTTCTGAGACACAAATGCTGTCAGTTCATGAATATTGTAGTTTGTTTCTATGACAATCTCCCTACACATTTGGATGCCGTCAGGATTTCTTATTGGAGCAGGCAAACCAAGCAACTGTAAGGCTTTTCCTGACATTGCTATACACTGATCTTCAAGGAGCATTAAAGTTTCATTGAACATTTCCTCAGTGAAGTTGATGAGTTGCTCAGGATTTTCCCTTCTAATCTGCATGAGGATGTCGTCACTGAGATCAGTTTTGTACTTTGTCCAAATCTCAAGAGGATTTGAAATGCAACAGGTTGTTAGAATAATAGCAAACAGGTGTCTTAGTCGCTTTGGGGTTTGTGTGGCTGCTGCTTCACTGAGGGTCATGTCCCAGTGTCCATCATTTTCCAGAAGTCCTTTTCTTTGGCAAGCTTCCCTGAATGTTTCACACACATGGCCTCCGGTCTTCAGGTCAGAAAATTATGTAGGGCCTTTGACAACATGAAGTAACATGCACAAGTAGAAGCACTCTGCATTTGACAGATGAACAGTGTAGACGCTACCAAGAGTATTAGTTGCTTTCACCCCTGGATATCCTTCAATATCAAGCCCCGTTTCCTCCGTTCCAGTGTTTTTCTGGAGGCATTCCAAGTGTAGTACTTTGGTAAATCACAGTAGAGAATTGTTTTTGCAAAAGGGTCTTGTTAACCTCAAAAAATGCCAAGAGGGTGGTCTTAGATGGTGTTAATGAGTTGCCCCGCCTGGGTCCGGTGTTCACAGGGGATGTCACGGTGGCTGCGACCATGTAAAAGGGAAAGGTCTTTAAAGGGAAGAAAGTTTATGTTTGTGACGCCACCTGTGGTATTCGATCAGTGGGGACCGACGCTCCTTTAAGGGATCCTCTGGTGAGAGGTTATGGCAGCTAGATGGTATAACTTCCCACAGGTGAAGTATATCCCCAGGGCTCCCTGTGTGTAGATGGAGGATGGTGAAAGGCGCAGTAAAGAATGAGGACACAGGTTTGCAGTCTCTTTATCTTGTTTACTGTCGACTTCAGGCAGTAACAGTCCAGGGCACAGGACCACAGGGCAGGCAGGGTCCAGCCAGCTTGGAGGCAAGTTAGGAGTCCCCTTATCCAGGTGGAAATCAAAAGCCTTCCTCTAGCGCCGTGGTGTTGTAGTCCCTTACTACCTAGGGCTTCACATGCAGTAAGGTCCTCACAGATGTTATCTCTCCCTCTCTAGGAGAGATAGGATGGGACATAACCCGTATGACTGGTGGCTTGATCCTGTTTATAGGGACTCTAGCATGCGCCGGCCTCTGATGGGTGCTACCGTGCCTTCTGGGTGTTAGGTCGGACACGTAACTTGGAGTTCAGCTGTCCTGCCGGTCTCTGATGTAAGTCATAGAGGTCCTTACAACCTCGGTGTTCCGGCTACCGGTCTCTGCACCTCAGAAGGAGGCAGCCTGCTCGGGGCTGGTCTCCCCCTGGAATTCTCTCCTGTGCTTTGCTCTCCTGCACACTTTCTGCAATGTATTTGGCTTTATGAATGTCTCCGGGAACTGCTGCACTGGGGCTACACAGCTCTGTAAAACCTTCTTCTCCCTCAGACTGGTCCAGTCTGGTTCCTAGCGAGAGCTCACTGACTGGACCTTCCTGGAACTGACTCACTTTCCCTACAGGCTACCAGTTATATATATATATATATATATATATTGGGAGTCACCTAGTAAGTAGGGTCAAAAGCTCCCCCTGGTGGCCTGGAGTGTGAATGTGTTGCTTGTTTGTGGTACTTGGTTACAGTTATGCTTTCTTGCCTTCAAGCGTAACATCACGCTCCCCGTGAGGAAAGCAATGCTACTGTGACGACCAGGACCCTGGGGCGCCACATTAGGAGCTGCTGCTGCAAGTTTGCTGGGTTAAAGTAAATTCTCTGTCCATTTTCCAAGTGCACACTCAGATGCACAACTGGTGGGTAGCTCTCATGAATGGAGAATCCTAATATTCTCCAAACAGCTTCATTGCTGCTTATGTACCTGCCCATCTGGAATGCCCTCACTTCATCAATATAATAGGTCCATTTTTCTGGAGTTCAAAAACTGCTTGATCACTTCCTTTGTGGACATATTTGCTGATATACTTGATTGATTTCACAGAGTGGCAAGATTCGACATTTATGTGGGCCTGGAAGATTTTTGAGAGCAAAGGGTTGTAAGGCACTACCCACCTGTTGTCAATTTCTATCTCTTGGAGTGATGATCCAACACGCATTTTGAGCTTTGCTGTGAAACCACCATCCCCAGGCTTTCTTCTTCGGTAGACTGGATATCCATATTGTCCTGTTTGGGTTTCTTGGACCAGGGATTGTGGGTAATGCTTTGAACACCTGCCATCAATCATACAGGGAGAATTTTTGTTGAGACACCCACACGGACCATGGATCATGTTTATTGTGATGGTGTCAAACAGCAATGGGTCAATCTGAAGGTCTGGCAGTTCGGCACTGATGATATTGTCAATTTCGGTAGGCTGTAGTTTTTTCTTCAGCCAGATCAAGATGTGGGCGTGAGGAAGGCCTCTTTTTTGCCATTCAACTGAATACATCCAGCAGTGCGTCTCACCATATATATGTAATTTTGTGATGAGATTAGTCATTTTTGAAAGTTTCTGTTTGAAAACCTGAGCAATACGGTCATGGCGATTCACTGTTTTTTGGCCCGGCAACAGGTGCCCTCCAATTTCCTCCCAGGCAGGATTGCAAGTAAAGGTGATGAAAAGATCTGGACGGCCATACTTTCTCACATAACTCATTGCATCCTGTGTGAATTCATGCATGTGTCGTGGGCTTCCAGTGACAGTTGATGGAAGAATAATCATTTTCCCCAACTCTTTTGGATCAGCATCATTTGCAACAGCATCTCTAAGGTGAATATATTCCTCTGCCCTGAGCTTCTTTTGATTTAGTCGGATATATGAAAGACGTTCACTCTCAATCTTTGCTTACATGTCAATAATAAATTGGTGTAAGAGGTGTTTGCATTTCAAGATGTGATTTTCCTCTGCAAATCTTGTCATGATTCTATATGCATAGAAGTCCATGGCAGACACTTTTTTTCCTGAAGGGTTGCCTGTTGTAGGATCTGTCTGAGGTATTCCAAAGTGATAGCCATCCTGTCCCTGCCAAAAGATGTTTGGATATTGCAGTACATCATAGGACTTGTGAGTTTCTGCTACTCGTTGCAAACTATTGTTCCTTTTCTGAAGCACAATGTCACGGCTTTGAAGATCATTGTATAGCGCTAGGGTTGAGCGAAACGGATCGTTCATTTTTAAAAGTCGCCGACTTTTGGCAAAGTCGGGTTTCATGAAACCCGATCCGACCCTTGTGTGGGGTCGGCCATGCGGTACGCGACTTTCGCGCCAAAGTCGCGTTTCAATGACGCTAAAAGCGCCATTTCTCAGCCAATGAAGGTGGACGCAGAGTGTGGTCCTGGTCCCCACCATCTTAGAGAAGGGCATTGCAGTGATTGGCTTGCTGTCTGCGGCGTCACAGGGGCTATAAAGGGGCGTTCCCGCCAACCGCCATCTTACTGCTGCTGATCTGAGCCTAGGGAGAGGTTGCTGCCGCTTCGTCAGAAGCAGGGATAGCGTTAGGCAGGGTCCATTAACCACCAAACCGCTTGTGCTGTAGCGATTTCCACTGTCCAACACCACCTTTTGTTTGCAGGGACAGTGGAAGCTACATTTTTTTTTCCTCAGCGCTGTAGCTCATTGGGCTGCCCTAGAAGGCTCCCTGATAGCTGCATTGCTGTGTGTATGCCGCTGTGCAAACCAACTGCTTTTTTCAAAGCACAAATCCTGTTGTTCCTTCCTTTCTGCACAGATATCTTGTTTGTTTGTCCACACTTTTTATTTCATTTGTGCATCAGTCCACTCCTTATTGCTGCCTGCCATACCTGGCTGAGATTACTGCAGGGAGATAGTAATTGTAGGACAGTCCCTGTTTTTTTGTTTTTTTTTTGTGGGAGATTAAGATTGGCATTTCTGCTAGAGTGCCATCCCTATGTGTGCCATCTCTCTCACATAGTGGGCCATAGAAAGCCTTTTCATTTTTCTGTTGTTTTTTTTTGTGGGGTTTATAAATTCTCCCTGATAAAAAAAAAACAGTGGGAGATTAATATTGGCCTTTGGGCTTCTGTGCCAGTCCTGAGTGTGCCATCTCTCTCTCAAATAGTGGGCCATAGAAAGCCTATTAATTTTTTTTTTTATTGGGTTTCTAAATACTCCCAGAAAAAATTAAAAAAAAATCAGTGGGAGATTAATATTGCCCTTTCTGCTTGTGTGCCACTCCTGACTCCTGGGTGTGCCATCTCTCTCTCTCAACTAGTGGGCCATAGAAAGCCTATATTTTTTTTTTTATTGTGTTTCTAAATTCTCCCTGAAAAAATCAAAAAGAAATCAGTGGGAGATTAATATTGCCCTTTCTGCTTGTGTGCCACTCCTGACTCCTGGGTGTGCCATCTCTCTCTCTCAAATAGTGGGCACTGGGCCATAGAAAGCCTATTTTTTTTTATTGTGTTTCTAAATTCTCCCTGAAAAAATCAAAAAGAAATCAGTGGGAGATTAATATTGCCCTTTCTGCTTGTGTGCCACTCCTGACTCCTGGGTGTGCCATCTCTCTCTCTCAAATAGTGGGCCATAGAAAGCCTATTTTTTTTTATTGTGTTTCTAAATTCTCCCTGAAAAAATCAAAAAGAAATCAGTGGGAGATTAATATTGCCCTTTCTGCTTGTGTGCCACTCCTGACTCCTGGGTGTGCCATCTCTCTCTCTCAAATAGTGGGCACTGGGCCATAGAAAGCCTATTTTTTTTTATTTTGTTTCTAAAGTCTCCCTGAAAAAAAAAAATCAGTGGGAGATTAATATTGCCCTTTCTGCTTGTGTGCCAGTCTTGACTACTGGGTGTGCCATCTCTCTCTCTCAAATAGTGGGCACTGGGCCATAGAAAGGCTATTTTTTTTTATTTGGTTTCTAAATTCTCCCTGAAAAAATAATTTTATTTTATTTGGTTTCTAAATTCTTCCTGAAAAAATCATTTTATTTTATTTTGTTTCTAAAGTCTCCCTGGAAAAAAAAAAACAGTGGGAGATTAATATTGCCCTTTCTGCTTGTGTACCAGTCTTGACTCCTGGGTGTGCCATCTCTCTCTCTCAAATAGTGGGCACTGGGCCATAGAAAGCCTAATTTTTTTTTTTATTGTTTCTAAATTCTCCCTGAAAAAGTCAAAAAGAAATCAGTGGGAGATTAATATTGCCCTTTCTGCTTGTGTGCCAGTCTTGACTCCTGGGTGTGCCATCTCTCTCTCTCATATAGTGGGCACTGGGCCATAGAAAGGCTATTTTCTTTTTTTTATTTGGTTTCTAAATTCTCTCTGAAAAAATAATTTTATTTTATTTTGTTTCTAAAGTCTCCCTGAAAAAAAAAAAAACAGTGGGAGATTAATATTGCCCTTTCTGCTTGTGTGACAGTCTTGACTCCTGGGTGTGCCATCTCTCTCTCTCAAATAGTGGGCCATAGAAAGCCTATTTTTTTTTTTATTTGGTTTCTAAATTCTCCCTGAACAAATAAAAAAAAAAAGTGGGAGAACAATATTGACATTTCTGCTTGAGTGACAGTCCTGCGTGTGTGGCATCTCTCTCATTTGGTGCCACCGAAAACAGAGTGTGTAACATTGTGCCTGATTTTACTTGCGGTCTCACCCACCTGTAAAGGGATATCTAAATCATACTGAAGTTATAGCTCACCGTGTAAGTTGTTTGACAGCAACAAATACCGTTACTTTGGTTACGTTTTTAAAACAATGAGGAAGTCTGGTGGAAGAGGTCGTGGCTGTGGGCGTTCATTGTCAGCTGTTAATGATGGTAGTGGTAGTGGAGCATCAGGTGGTCGTGGGAAAAAAAATATTGCACCTAAGTCTGGAGCTGTGGAGCCAGGTTCGTCGTCTGGCTACAGAAGGCCTCGAACGCTCCCTTTTCTGGGAGTAGGAAAACCGCTTTTAAAGCCGGAGCAGCAAGAGCAAGTTTTGGCTTACCTTGCTGACTCAGCCTCTAGCTCTTTTGCCTCCTCTTTTGAAACTGGTAAATGTAAAAGCAGCGCGTCGTTAGTGGATGTTCACGGTCAGGGACAAGTCGCTTCCTTGTCCTCTTCAGCAAAACAACAACAGAGAAGGATGCAGCAGGCGACACAACGGGTTACTCCATGGAGCTCTTTACACATACCGTCCCTGGCTTAGAAAGTGAAGCAGTTAACAGGCCATGCCCATTACAAGTTGAATCTGACATGGAGTGCACTGATGCACAGCCACAGCCAGACTACTATGCTGGTCCTTTGACTCAGACCACAACATTGCCCTCGCAGGGTACTGATCCAGAATCAGACCCTGATGAGACTATGTTGCCCCGTCACGAACGCTCTACCACTGACTTACACGGTGACACAGACGAAGTTGCGCACGAGCTAGAAGAGGAGGTTATAGATGACCCAGTTCTTGACCCCGATTGGCAGCCATTGGGGGAACAAGGTGCAGGCAGCAGTAGTTCTGAAGCGGAGGAGGAGGGGCCGCAGCAGGCATCAACATCGCAACAGGTTCCATCTGCCGGACCCGTATCTGGCCCAAAACGCGTGGCAAAGCCAAAAACTGTTGGAGGACAGCGTGTCCATCCGGTTAAAGCTCAGTCTGCAATGCCTGAAAAGGTATCCGATGGTAGAAAGAGTGCAGTCTGGCATTTTTTTAAACAACATCCAATTGATCCGCACAAAGTCATCTGTCAAAAATGTTCAACTACCTTAAGCAGAGGTCAGAATCTGAAAAGTCTGAATACAAGTTGCATGCATAGACATTTAACCACCATGCATTTGCAAGCTTGGACTAACTACCAAACGTCCCTTAAGGTTGTAGCACCCTCGGCCAATGAAGCTACTCACCAATGCAACATCCCTGCCGTCACTGTAAGGCCACCATTTTCCGCACCACCTGCAGTATCTGTGCAGGTTTCTTTGCCAGGCCAAAGCAGTCAGGGTCAGGGAATCACCAGTTTCGTAGTAGGAAACACTGCATCTAGGGCACAGGCGGAAACAATACCGTCTCCAACCGTCTCTCAGTCTGCCATGTCCACCGGCACACCCGCTAGTTCCACGATCTCCAGCTCTCCAGTCCAGCTCACCCTACATGAGACTCTGGTTAGAAAAAGGAAGTACTTATCCTCGCATCCGCGTACACAGGGTTTGAACGCCCACATAGCTAGACTAATCTCGTTAGAGATGATGCCCTACCGGTTAGTTGAAAGTGAAGCTTTCAAAGCCCTGATGGACTACGCTGTACCACGCTACGAGCTACCCAGTCGACACTTCTTTTCGAGAAAAGCCATCCCAGCCCTCCACCAGCATGTTAAAGAGCGCATCGTCCATGCACTCAGGCAATCTGTGAGTACAAAGGTGCACCTGACAACAGATGCATGGACCAGTAGGCATGGCCAGGGACGTTACGTGTCCATCACGGCACACTGGGTGAATGTGGTGGATGCAGGGTCCACAGGGGACAGCAATTTCGGGACAGTTCTGCCTAGCCCACGGTCTAGGAAACATTTGGCTGTAGGCGTTCGCACCCCCTCCTCCTCCTCCTCGTCCTCCTGCAGAAGCGAGAGCTCGTCCACAGATCGCAGTCGCCCAATCACTCCATCCGCAGCTGCCACTGTTGCACACCAGTTGTCCCATTATGGGGCAGCTACTGGCAAGCGTCAGCAGGCTGTATTGGCTATGAAGTGTTTGGGCGACAACAGACACACCGCGGAAGTTCTGTCCCAGTTCTTGCAGAAAGAAACACAGTCGTGGCTGGGCACAGTAGATCTTGAGGCAGGCAAGGTAGTGAGTGATAACGGAAGGAATTTCATGGCTGCCATCTCCCTTTCCCAACTGAAACACATTCCTTGCCTGGCTCACACCTTAAACCTGGTGGTGCAGTGCTTCCTGAAAACTTATCCGGGGTTATCCGACCTGCTCCTCAAAGTGCGCGGACTTTGCTCACATATCCGCCGTTCGCCCATACACTCCAGCTGTATGCAGACCTATCAGCGGTCTTTGAACCTTCCCCAGCATCGCCTAATCATAGACGTTGCAACAAGGTGGCACACAACACTGCACATGCTTCAGAGACTGTGCGAACAGAGGAGGGCTGTAATGTTTTTGTGGGAGGATACGCATACACGGGCAGGCAGTAGGATGGCAGACATGGAGTTGTCTGGTGTGCAGTGGTCGAAGATACAAGACATGTGTCAAGTCCTTCAGTGTTTTGAGGAATGCACACGGCTGGTTAGTGCAGACAACGCCATAATAAGCATGAGCATCCCCCTAATGCGTCTGCTGATGCAAAGTTTGACGCACATAAAAAAATCAGGCGTCTGCAGCAGAGGAAGAGGAAAGCCTTGATGACAGTCAGCCATTGTCTGGTCAGGGCAGTGTACAGGACGAGGTAGCGGGCGAAGAGGAGGAGGACGAGGAGGATGATGGGGATGAGTATATTTTTAATGAGGAAGCTTTTCCGGGGCCACTGGAAATTGGTGGCGTGGCAAGGCCGGGTTCTGGTTTTTAGAGGGACACAAGTGACGTAGATTTGCCTGAAACTGCCCCTCAACCAAACACAACCGCTGATTTGACAACTGGAAGTTTGGCCCACATGGCGGATTATGCCTTACGTATCCTCACAAGGGACACACGCATTACTAAAATGATGAACGATGACGATTACTGGTTGGCCTGCCTCCTTGATCCTCGCTATAAAGGCAAATTGCAAAATATTATGCCACATGAGAACTTGGAACTAATATTAGCAACCAAACAATCAACTCTTGTTGACCGTTTGCTTCAGGCATTCCCAGCACACAGTGCCCGTGATCGTTCTCACACGAGCAGCAGGGGGCAGCAGAACAGAAGTGTTAGAGGTGCAGAAATCCGAAGTGGCGTTGGACAGAGGGGTTTTCTGACCAGGTTGTGGAGTGATTTTGCTATGACCGCAGACAGGACAGGTACTGCTGCATCAATTCAAAGTGACAGGAGACAACATTTGTCCAGTATGGTTACGAACTATTTTTCATCACTTATCGATGTTCTACCTCAACCGTCATTCCCATTTGATTACTGGGCATCCAAATTAGACACCTGGCCAGAATTGGCAGAATATGCATTGCAGGAGCTTGCTTGCCCGGCAGCTAGTGTCCTATCAGAACGAGTATTCAGTGCTGCAGGTTCAATATTAACAGAAAAAAGGACTCGTCTGGCCACCCAAAATGTTGATGATCTAACCTTCATTAAAATGAACCACAACTGGATATCGAATTCTTTTGCCCCACCTTGCCCGGCCGACACCTAGCTTTCCTATGAAAAGGTATTGCCTGTGGACTACTCTGAATGACTTTACCAATCTCGTAATTTGCAGCAGCTGATTGTCCAGCATACGACATGTTTACACCTCCCTAAATGGCCAAACTCCCCACACGGGGCCGTGGTATCGCCACTTGGCACAAGCACCCGTGAGAGTGCTGTTTGTCTGAAGAGGTGGGTGTGCCCGCTTTTGGTCTATGGCACTGCCACTGGGTCCCTCATAGTACAATAAAGTGTCTCTGGCGGTGGTGGTGCGCACCCAACGTCAGACACACTGTTGTAACATGAGGGGCCCTGGGCATGTACCGCCGGCCACAAGAGAGTTCACCCACCCCCAGCTCAAACAATGCTCTACCACTTGCACAATTATCTCTCACAGTTACACCTATGTTTAGTCTATGCACGGACATCCATAAATTACTGCCACTCAGTGGCGTAGGAAGGGGGGTGCGGGGGGGGCGGTCCGCCCCGGGCGGCACAATGCTGGGGGCGGCCGGCGCTGCAGAAGAAGATAAAAAAAAAAAAAAAAAAAAAGACGCCCCTTTAAATCTTCGGGCGGCGCCGTCCGCCGCCACGACCAGGGCCAGCTCCCCCCACCCCCGAGTCCCGCCCCCGCCCCCCGCTCTATACTCACCTCTCCTGGTTCCTGCGGCGCCGGCAGCTGCAGCCTCCTCTGACTCTGCGACGTCTCAGAGCAGAGGGCGCGATGACGTCACTACTGTGCGCGCCGCTCTGCCTCTCTGTCCTGAGCGTCGCAGAGCCGGAGAGACGCTGACTGCACCGGACCTGCGCTGGGAACGAGAGAGGTGAGGATTTTACTTTTTTTTTTTTTTTCTTTATTTCTGACTGTCTGGGGCTGGGGCAATGCTGGAGACCATGGGGCAGAATGCTGGACACACTGGGGCAATAATACAGGAGACCATGGGGCAGATTGCTGGACACACTGGGGCAATACAGGAGACTATGGGGCAGATTGCTGGACACACTGGGGCAATACAGGAGACCATGGGGCAGATTGCTGGACACACTGGGGCAATACTGGAGACCATGGGGCAGATTGCTGGACACACTGGGGCAATACAGGAGACTATGGGGCAGATTGCTGGACACACTGGGGCAATACAGGAGACCATGGGGCAGATTGCTGGACACACTGGGGCAATACAGGAGACCATGGGGCAGATTGCTGGACACACTGGGGCAATACAGGAGACTATGGGGCAGATTGCTGGACACACTGGGGCAATACTGGAGACCATGGGGCAGATTTCTGGACACATTGAGGCAATGCTGGAGACCCTGGGGCAGACTTCTGGACACACTGGGGCAATGCTGGACACTGGGGCAGATTGCTGGACACACTGGGGGTAATATACTGGACACACTGGGGCAATGCTGGACACTGGGGGTAATATGCTGGACACACTGGGGCAGACTGCTGGACACACTGGGGAAAGGCTGGACACTGGGGCAGATTGCTGGACACACTGAGGGCAGATTGCTGGACACACTGGGGGTAATATGCTGGACATACTGGGGCAGATTGCTGGACACACTGGGGGTAATATGCTGGACACACTGGGGCAGATTGCTGGACAACATGGGGGTAATATGCTGGACACACTGGGGCAGATTGCTGGACAACATGGGGGTAATATGCTGGACACACTGGGGGCAGGACTTGAGGCATGGGCAGAATGTAGATACGGGGCATGATTGGAGACACGGGGCAGGATTGGATCATGGGGCAGGACGGATACAATGGAGACAGATGGGGCAGGATGGGGAGATCATATGGGGCAGAATGGATACTCATGAGGGCAGGATACGACAACATATGGCTGGAGCCAGGAATGAGATAAACGGGGCCAGGGTGGGGAATATTATTACCATAGGGGATAATTAAGGGATATTATTACTGCAGTGATGTATTTATTTTATTTTTTGAGTATACTGTTTTAAATGGGGGGGCGGTCCTGTTACTGTGCAGAGTGACACTATATCACCTTTTTTTCTTCATGTGGTGTAATGTAGAAGTTGTGAAAAATTAAGTAATGTGTTCTGCAAGCGGAGCTCGAGATAACTGTGTTATTTCCTGCAGAAACGAGTCCTGGCTGGAAGGAATGATGGCGGTCTGTGCTGGATAAAAGATGAAGGACTTCACCTAGAGACGTCACTGGTGAGTCAGTGTTACCTATACACTGACACTATACACTGTATACTATATAGAGGTCCTGTGTATAATGTCACCAGTGATCTCTGTATTACCTCTACACAGACACTGCATACTAAGTACAGATCTCCTGTGAATACTGGCACTTATGGTGATAGTATTGTGGTTTTTTTTTTTATTACTGATCAGTATTGTAGTATTCAGTCACTATGTGGTGGTAATATGTGGTCTGGAAATGGTGCGGTGGTATTTGTCCCTTGTATGTAGTATTATTCGGTCACTATGTGGCCTGGTCATGGTGTGGTGGTATTAAGTCACAGGTGTGGCATGTGGGGGTGACACCATTAGGCCCAGTTTAAGTTCTACAAAACAGGAAAACCATTTTTGGTAACCTTTGTGTGTATTGAGCTGGGGGGGGGGGGGCGCCAAACTCGGGAACAGCCCCGGGCGGCAAAAGCTCTAGCTACGCCTCTGCTGCCACTGACAATACCATTGTGTTGACATGTATGATGGTACTTAACATAGTCAGGGGCAGTGTCCTATATTTACACAAGTAAATACTTTGTGCAAAATTACTAGGTCTGAAACTACGCAGAGGAGCCCAACCCTGTAACTAATGATTGCACCCTTTTGGTTTTTCTTTTTGTTGTAATGCGAGACATTAACATGTATTGATTTTTTGGGACTACTAACTGGCAGACACTCATTACAATCGGCCGCCGCTGACAACACCAATGGTGCCCACTGCCTGTGTACCCCTGCAAGAGAATTCAAAGTGCCTACAGCCCTAATTTATTATGTTAGGCCTTCGAAGCCTGTCTGCGGTCCCTCCTTCCACTAGGCCTCCACTGACCTGTCTACTGCTGCCCGTGCACCCCTGGAACCAATTCTAAAGTGCATACAGCCATATTTTATTATGTTAGGCCTTCGAAGCCTGTCTGCGGTCCCTTCTTTCTACTACTCCGCCACTGACCAGACCACTGCTGCCCGTGTACCCCTGGAACCAATTATAAAGTGCCTACAGCCCAATTTTATTATGTTAGGCCTTCGAAGCCTGTCTGCGGTCCGTTCTTTCTACTACTCCACTGACCAGACCACTGCTGCCCGTGTACCCCTGGAACCAATTATAAAGTGCCTACAGCCCAATTTTATTATGTTAGGTCTTCGAAGCCTGTCTGCGGTCCGTTCTTTCTACTACTCCTCCACTGACCAGACCACTGCTGCCCGTGTACCCCTGGAACCTATTTAAAAGTGCCTACAGCCCAATTTTTTTATGTTAGGCCTTCGAAGCCTGTCTGCGGTCCGTTCTTTCTACTACTCCTCCACTGACCAGACCACTGCTGCCCGTGTACCCCTGGAACCTATGTAAAAGTGCCTACAGCCCAATTTTTTTATGTTAGGCCTTCGAAGCCTGTCTGCGGTCCGTTCTTTCTACTACTCCTCCACTGACCAGACCACTGCTGCCCGTGTACCCCTGGAACCAATTATAAAGTGCCTACAGCCGAATTTTATTATGTTAGGCCTTCGAAGCCTGTCTGCGGTCCCTTCTTTCTACTACTCCTCCACTGACCAGACCACTGCTTCCCGTGTACCCCTGGAACCAATTATAAAGTGCCTACAGCCCAATTTTTTTATGTTAGGCCTTCGAAGCCTGTCTGCGGTCCGTTCTTTCTACTACTCCTCCACTGACCAGACCACTGCTGCCCGTGTACCCCTGGAACCAATTATAAAGTGCCTACAGCCCAATTTTATTATGTTAGGCCTTCGAAGCCTGTCTGCGGTCCGTTCTTTCTACTACTCCTCCACTGACCAGACCACTGCTGCCCGTGTACCCCTGGAACCTATTTAAAAGTGCCTACAGCCCAATGTTTTTATGTTAGGCCTTCGAAGCCTGTCTGCGGTCCCTCCTTCCACTAGGCCTCCACTGACCAGTCTACTGCTGCCCGTGCACCCCTGGAACCAATGTTAAAGTGCCTACAGCCCTAATTTATTATGTTAGGCCTTCGAAGCCTGTCTGCGGTCCCTTCTTTCTACTACTCCTCCACTGACCAGACCACTGCTGTCCGTGTACCCCTGGAACCAATTTTAAAGTGCCCACAGCCCTAATTTATTATGTTAGGCCTTCGAAGCCTGTCTGCGGTCCCTCCTTCCACTAGGCCTCCACTGACCAGTCTACTGCTGCCCGTGTACCCCTGGAACCAATGTTAAAGTGCCTACAGCCCTAATTTATTATGTTAGGCCTTCGAAGCCTGTCTGCGGTCCTTCCTTCCAATAGTTCTCCACTGACCAGACCAATGCTGGCCGTGTACCCCTGGAACCCAGCTGAAAGTGCATGGAGCCTCCTTTTTTTCTTTGTTTTATATTTAGAAAGCCCAGATGAACTACGCTGTACCACGGTTCAAGCTACCCAGTCGACATTTCTTTTGCGAGAAAAGCCATCCCAGCCCTCCACCGGCATGAAAAAGTCTGCATTGTCATAGCACTCAGGCAATCAAACAGTAGAAAGGTGCACCTGACAAGAGACGCATGGACCAGTAGGCACGTCCACAAAAAGTTACGTGTCCATTACGGCGCACTGGGTTAATGTGTTGGATGCATGGTCCACAGGGGACAGCCTACAAAGTCTGTCTGCAGTCCCTAATTCAAATTTTCCTCCGCTGACCACACCACTGCTGCCCGTGTACCCCTGGAACCAATTTTAAAGTGCCTACAGCCTAATTTTGTTATGTTAGGCCTACTACGCCTGTCTGCGGTCCCTCCTTCCAATACTCGTCCACTGACCACACCACTGCTGCCCGTGGACCCCTGGAACCTATTTTTAATTGCATAGAGCATCCTTTTTTTAATAGTAGGCGTACAAAGTCTGTCTGCGGTCCACTATTGAAATTGTCCTCCACTGCCCAGAGCAATGCTGCCTGTGTACCCCCGTAACCTTTTTTAAACTGCAGTGAGCCACATTTTTGGTTCAAGGCCTACTACTTGTTTCTGTCTGCGCCACTCAATACAGCTGTCCTCCTTTGAAAAAAGCAGAGCGTCAATAGTCTTGTTTTCAGCCTCTAGGAATTTGAAAACTGCATTGGGGCTACTACTTTGGTAGGGCCTACTAACGGTGTCTGCTGCCCCAAGGTGTGCCCCAGGTTTCCTCTCCATTGCTTCGATCTTCCTACTCTCGTTTAGTAGTTGTTGCAAACTACACTGCATTAGGCCTACAAATTTGGCATGGGGTGTAGAGAGACGGTGTGTCCCACTCCAAGGTGTTCCCCAGGTTTCGTCCACATTGCTTCGATCTTCCTACTCTCGTTTAGTAGTTGTTGCAAACTACACTGCATTAGGCCTACAAATTGGGTATGGGGTGTAGAGACGGTGTGTTCCACTCCAAGGTGTTCCCCAGGTTTCCTCGCCATTGCTTCGGTCTTCTAGCTCTCGTTAAGTAGTTGTTGAAACAACACTGCATTAGGCCTACAAGTTGGGTCTGGGTTGTAGAGACGGTGTCTTCCGCTCCAAGGTGTTCTCCAGGTTGCCTTTCCTGAGCTTCTATCTTCAGGCTCTTATTAAATAGTTGTTAAATGGAACAACTGCATTTGGCCTACTAGTTGGGTTGGGGCCTACTAACAGTGTCTGCCACTCCTTGCTGTTCTCCTCCACTGAACAAAGCTGTGCCGCCTGTTTACTACTGTTGCCAATTTTGAACTGCATTTCGACTACTTACTGATTTGGGCCTACTCTCTGTGTCAGCCTCTCATTCCAGTTGTCCTCCACTGCAATGCCCCCTGGTTAATCCTGTGTTACCAATTTTGAACTGCATTTAGCCCACTTTATTCTTTGGGCCTATATCTGTGTTTCTTCCTCATCCTGCCCATTGCCCAGCCAGTGATAGATGAGTCTGCTGGTACATTGACCCATAACGCAACATTCCCCGTGCACGCTACACAGCAAGATTGTGACCCTGCTGAAAGTCAGGTTTCTCTTCCCGCATACCATACCACCTTACACGGGGACAAAGAGGAAGGTGCAGATGAAAGTGCAGGTTCCTTCATCAGGTAGGGGGAGGAATACTAGTTGGCGACATCACTGGCACAGGGCCTCTCATAGTACGCAAAAGTGTTGCTGCCGGTGGGAGGCGCCCCCGCCGTGCAAACACACCGCTGTACTTTGAGGGGCCCTGTGCCGGTGCCAATGCCAACGAGTGGGCCCCCCCCTGCTTGCTCAGGATCACAGCACTTGCAAAGTTGAAATACTTACCTCTCCCTGCTCCACTGCCGTGACGTGGTCCAGATTTACTGGGCCCACTAATTACTTGAAGCAGCCCTACCCCCCACAACTTTAGCCAAATGACCCCCAATTTCAAATGCCTTCCAATTATTATAAGGTAAATTACGATTGACAAGCTTCTGTAACAAGAATGGATGTTTTTGCCATTAAAATGGGCAGTGTAGGTGTTTTCCTGGCCTCCACTCACTGCCGACTATGCTCCCCCATTGACTTGCATTGGGTTTCGTGTTTCGGTCGATACCCGACTTTTCGCGATAATCAGCCGATTCCACTCGACTCGACTTTTAAGATAGTCGGGTTTCGCGAAACACGGCTCGACTCTAAAAAGGTCAAGGTCGCTCAACCCTATGTAGCGCAGATCGCGCTCTTTTTCTTCAGCCAGCGCCGGCCGCGGCCCAGTGACCCACCCCCCGCATTGTGCTGCCCGGGCGGCACAACTTCCCCCCCTTCCTACGCCACTGTACATACATACAGAGAGAGAGCGAGAAAGAGAGAGCTAAACAGAGAGAGCTAGACAGAGAGAGAGCTAGACAAAGAGAGAGAGAGAGCGCTAGACAGAGAGAGAGCTACACGGAGCTACATAGAGAGAGAGCTAGACAGTGAGAGAGAGCTAGACAGAGAGAGAGCTAGACAAAGAGAGAGAGAGCAAGACAGAGAGAGAGCGTGAGAGCTTGAGCGAGAAATTATATAAAAAAGATATATTCACCTCAGTGTGCTGACGACTAGAGGGAAGGCTCCCAGAAGAAGACATGGCTGATGGCAGGTAGGCTCTTGCTGGCAGGCAGGCAGGCTAGGCTCTTGCTGGCAGGCAGGCAGGCTAGGCTCTTGCTTGTAGGCAGGCAGGCTAGGCTTTTGCTGGCAGGCAGGCAGGCTAGGCTCTTGCTGGCAGGCAGGCAGGCTAGGCTCTTGCTGGAAGGCAGGCAGGCTAGGCTTTTGCTGGAAGGCAGGCAGGCTAGGCTCTTGCTGGAAGGCAGGCAGGCTAGGCTCTTGCTGGCAGGCAGGCAGGCTAGGCTCTTGCTGGCAGGCAGGCAGGCTAGGCTCTTGCTGGAAGGCAGGCAGGCTAGGCTCTTGCTGGAAGGCAGGGTGTGGGCTCTCTTGCTGGAAGGCTGAAAATGAGTGAGGGCCTCAATAGCATTGTTTTATATATGTGTCCTGGGGGCAGGCCTATCGGTTCTGAGCATGCTCACATTAAAAAACTGGATCAGGCCGCCGAATCCGCCTTTTTCCAGATCCGGCGCATTCCGGCGTCCATAGACATGCATTGTAGCGAAAAGCTGGAAGAGCCGGATCCGGCCCTTCCGGCTTTTTTGCCACAGACAAAAAACGTTACAGTAGACGTTTTTTCCAGATGCCGGAATCGAAATGTTCGCCGGATACGGAAAAAAACGGAAGGAACGCTGGGCCATCTAGCGCAATCCGGCGCTTATACAAGTCAATGGGGAAAAAACGGTTCCGGTTTTTATTTTTGCCGGTTCCGGTTTTTCAGAAAAGAGCCGTAATCTGCCGTAATGAAAAAACCTGATGTGTGAAAGCAGCCTAAGGAACTTATCTAGATATGTGGTGAGCACTTTGACCCACCAAGTGCTTCACAGAAGTTTATAATGTAGAGCCGTAAAAATAAAAAATCATATTTTTTCACAAAAATGATCTTTTCGCCCCCAATTCTTTATTTTCCCAAGGGTAACAGAAAAAATTGGACCCCAAAAGTTGTTGTAAAATTTGTCCTGAGTACGCTGATACCCCATATGTGGGGGTAAACCACTGTTTGGGCGCATGGCAGAGCTCAGAGGGAAGCAGCGCCGTTTGACTTTTCAATGCAAAATTGACTGGAATTGAGAAAGGACACCATGTCGCGTTTGGAGAGCCCCTGATGTGCCTAAACATTGAAACCCCCCACAAGTGACACCATTTCAGAAAGAAGACCCCCTAAGGAACTTATCTAGATGTGTTGTGAAAACTTTGAACCTCCAAATGTTTCACTACAGTTTATAACGCAGAGCCGTGAAAATAAAAATTCTTTTTTTTTTTCACAAAAATTATTTTTTAGCCCCTATTTTGTATTTTCCCAAGGGTAACAGGAGAAATTGAACTCCAAAAGTTGTAGTTCAATTTGTCCCGAGTATGCTGATACCCCATATGTCGGGGGGAACCACCATTTGGGCGCATGGCAGAGCTCGAAGGGAAGGCACGCCGTTTGGAATGCAGACTTAGATGGATTGGTCTGCAGGGGTCACATTGCGTTTGCTGAGCCCCTGACGCACCTAAACAGTAAAAATCCCCCACAAGTGACCCCATTTTGGAAACTAGACCCCCCAAGGAACTTATCTAGATGTGTTGTGAGAATTTTGCACCCCCAAGTGTTTCACTACAGTTTATAATGCAGAGCCGTGAAAATAAAATAAAAAAATTTCCACAAAAATAGTTTTTTAGCCCCCGGTTTTGTATTTTCCCAAGGGTAACAGGAGAAATTGGACCCCAAAAGATGTTATCCAATTTGTCATGAGTACGCTGATACTCCATATGTTGGGGTAAACCCCTGTTTGGGTGCACGGGAGAGCTTGGAAGGGAAGGAGCACTGTTTTACTTTTTCAATGCAGAATTGGCTGGAATTGAGATCAGACGCCATGTCGCGTTTGGAGAGCCGCTGATGTGCCTAAACAGTGGAAACCCCCCAATTCTAACTGAAACCCTAACGCAAACACACCCCTAACCCTAATCCCAACCATAACCCTAACCACACCCCTAACCCTAATCCCAACCCTAATTGTAATCCAAACCCTAACTTAAGCCCCAACCCTAACTTTAGCCCCAACCCTATCCCTAACTTTAGCCCCAACCCTATCCCTAACTTTAGCCCCAACTCCAACCCTAACCCCAACACTAACGTTAGCCCCAACCCGAACCCTAACTTTAGCCCCAACTCCAACCCTAACCCCAACACTAACTTTAGCCCCAACCCTACCCCTCACTTTAGCCCCAACCCTAACCCTAACTTTAGCCCCAACTCCAACCCTAACCCCAACACTAACTTTAGCCCCATGCCTAACCCTAACTTTAGCCACAACCCTAACTTTAGCCCCAACTCTAACCCTAACTTTAGCCCCAACCCTAACCCTAACTTTAACCCCAACTCCAACCCTAACCCCAACACTAACTTTAGCCCCATCCCTAACCCTAACTTTAGCCTCAACCCTAACTTTAGCCCCAACCCTAACCCTAACTTTAGCCCCAACCCTAACCTTAAATTTGGCCCGAACCCTAACCCCAACCCTAATGGGAAAATGGAAATAAATACATTTTTTAAATGTTATTATTTTTCCCTAACTAAGGGGGTGATGAAGGGGGGTTTGATTTACTTTTATAGCAGTTTTTTTAGCGGATTTTCATGATTGGCAGCCGTCACACACTAAAAGATTCTTTTTATTGCAAAAAATAGTTTTTGCGTCTCCACATTTTGAGAGCTATAATTTTTCCATATTTTGGTCCACAGAGTTATGTGGGTCTTGTATTTTGCAAGATGAGTTGATGTTTTTATTGGTACCATCTTCGAGCACGTGACATTTTTTGATCGCTTTTTATTCCGATTTTTGTGAGGTAGAATGAACAAAAACCAGCTATTTATGAATTTCTTTTGGAGGGGCGCTTATACCGTTCCACGCTTGGTAAAATTTATAAAGCAGTTTTATTCTTTGGGTCAGAACGATTACAGCGATACGTCATTTATATTTTTTTATGTTTTGGCGCTTTTATATGATAAGAACTATTTTATATAAAAAATAATTATTTTTGCATCGCTTTATTCTGAGGACTATAACTTTTTTATTTTTTCATTGATGACGCTGTATGGCGGTCGTTTTTTGCGGGACAAGATGACGTTTTCAGCGGTACCATGGTTATTTATATCCGTCTTTTTGATCGTGTGTTATTCCATTTTTTGTTTGGTGGTTTCATAATAAAGCGTAGTTTTTTGCCTCGTGTTTTTTTTTACGGTGTTCACTGAAGGGGTTAACTAGCGGGACAGTTTTATAGGTCGGGTCGTTACAGACGCGACGATACCAAATATGTGTACTTTTATTGTTTTTTTTATTTAGATAAAGAAATTTATTTATTGGAGCAATATTTTTTTTTCTTTATTTAGGAATTTTTTAAATTTTTTTTTTTACACATGTACATTTTTTTTTTTTACATTGCCCCGGGGGCCCCCCGCGGCCATTTTGGATCCGGGCCTGCAGGGAGGAGGAGGTAGGAGACCCTCAGTGCAACACAATCACATCCATGACCGCTCCTGGCACATAGTGCCGAATGTCAGCTGCGATAGTCAGCTGACCCCCGGTCCCGATCGGCCGCACTCCCCCCGTAAGCGTGACCTATTTGGTAATGACGTACTATCCCGTCGGTGGTCATACGGGCCCTACCACCTCGACGGGATAGTATGTCAGATGTCAGAAAGGAGTTAACCAATCAGAGCTCAGATTAATTAACTGTAGCAAAATAGAAGCTGAGCTGTGGTTGGTTGCTATTGGCAACCTGATAAATCCCCAGCCAACAGGAAGCCCTTACCCCGGCAGTATATATTAGCTGACGCATACACATAATAGGTCATGTGACTGACAGCTGCCATATTTCGAATATGGTACATTTGTTGCTCTTGTAGTTTGTCTGCTTATTAATCAGATTTTTATTTTTGAAGGATAATACCAGGCTTGTGTGTATTTAAGGGCGAGTTTCATGTGTCAAGTTGTGTGTGTTGAGTTGCATGTGGCGACATGCATGTAGCGACTTTTGTGAGATGAGTTTTGTGTGGCGACATGCGTGTAGCAACTTTTTGTGTGTTGAGTTGCATGTGACCGGTTAGTGTATCAAGTTGTGTGCAGCAAGTTTTGCGCATGGCGAGTTTTGCGCGTGGCGAATTTTATGTGTGGTGTGTTTTGATTATGTGCAAGTTTTGTGTGAGGCAATTTTTGCATATGTTGCAACTTTTGTGCATGTGGCAATTTTTCCGCGTGTGCAAGTTTTGCGTGTGGCGAGTTTTCCATGAGGTGAGTTTTGCACGTGTGGCGAGTTTTGCGTGAGCCTAGTTTTGCATGTGGCGAGTTTTGCGCGTGGCCAGTTTTCAGTGCCGACTTTGTGTTTCGACTTCTATGTTACTATATCTTACAATTATTAGTTTCTGTAGAAGGACGTAGATCTGGGGATTTATTATGATGGAATATAGGCTGAACTGGATGGACAAATGTCTTTTTTCGGCCTTACTAACTATGTTACTATGTTACTATGTGGCGAGGTTGGTGTATGTGTGGTGAAATGTGTGCTGAGGGTGGTATGTGTGTTCAAGCGCGTGGTAGTGTGTGGCGCATTTTGTGTGTGTGTTTATATCCCCGTGTGTGGTGAGTATCCCGGGGCCCCACCTTAGCAATTGTACGGTATATACTCTTTGGCACCATCGCTCTCATTCTTTAAGTCCCCCTTCTTCACATCTGACAGCTGTCAACTTGCCTCCAACACTTTTCCTTTCACTTTTTCCCCATTATGTAGATAGGCAAAAATTTTTCGTGAATTGGAACGTGCGGGGTTAAAATTTTGCCTCACAACATAGCCTATGACGCTCTCGGGGTCCAGACGTGTGACTGCAAAATTTTGTGGCTGTAGCTGCAACGGTGCAGATGCCAATCCCGGACATACATACATACATACATACATACACATTCAGCTTTATATATTAGATTACTAACACCAATGAGTAATACTATATTTTATGTCAAATCTTTTGCTTGGTATTTTTTTGTATTGCTTGTGGAAGAGAGGAGCAATAGCAACTCTGTGGTCTCAATATCTTACGGATTTACAGTAAAGGGTTCCAGACATTCCCAGACTAGTGAGCAGAGTTGTATAGTTTTTCCTACTTGACTGACAGTTGCTAGATGGCAAGCAACTAAGTTAGCATCTTGATGAAATTTGATTCCTTTGCCTCTCCTGTTTTTCTTTTCACATTTTTATGTATACTATAATAAATTTGCAATACTGATGTTATGATTTTTTTCTACACTGAAAAGCTTAATTTTTAGCTACTTAAGAACAATAAAGCAGCATTTTAACTGAGTTATTTTATGATTTGTTCTCTTCTTGTTTCTGTATTATTTATATTTATTCAGTAAATATTATTTTATTACATAATGTATGTGTTTATATTATATTTTTAGATTAAATACATTTTTATTAATTTTCATTCATTGATTCATGCTTTGTGCAGCTAAAAGACTCTATATAGTATAATGCAGTCCCATAGGCAGACTCTACAGTATATAGTATAATGCACCCCATGTAGACTCTATATGGTATAATGCACCCCTCATAGGCAGATCTATTCTCCCTGCTCTGTCACAGAGTGTAATTGTATGGGCACGCTGTGCACGCCAATACAGTTACAGTAGTGCAGCTTCGGGTGGGCCCCCTCAGAGCTCGGGGTCCAAGGCGAACACCCCCTCTGCCTTCCTGGTAGCTATGCTACTGCTAGTAAAGTATGCTCTCTCTCATGCCCTCTCTTCTTCAAACTAGACTGAGAAACTGGTTTGGCATATTTGACATGGCTCCCCTAAAATAAGAAAGCATGATGCCAGCATTAACACAGAAAGTGGTAAAGACTTCTAAAGCTTTTGTACATTATAGACTGTAACACTGTAGCTTTTTGTGGCAAATTAGATTTTTTTAAATTATTATTTAGCATGTTAGTAGGGCCAGGACTAGCCATCGGGCAAATTTAGCAAATAGAAGATGGGCTGGGCCTGCCATGGGCCACATTGGTTGCAACACTGTTAACAGCATTGGTGTCCTAAGGATGCCGCTACTGTTAACAGCTGTGGAGGAATGCAGAGCCACTAGCTCTGTGTTCTGTAACTTACTCCAGCAGGATGCATGTTACTTGTGGCCTTCCAGTGGTGGCACTATACAGGGTATGTCAGGCGGTGTGATAACATTATTGCATTGCAACTACCACACTGGCTCACTGCAAGACAAGCCGTAAGAGGAGACGGAAGCTGTGGTAAACAAGTGTTAGGCCGGTTTCACACGTCAGTGGCTCCGGTACGTGAGGTGACAGTTTCCTCATGTACCGGAGCCACGGACACACGTAGACACATTAAAATCAATGCATCTGTGCAGATGTCATTGATTTTTTGCGGACCATGTCTCCGTGTGCCAAACACGGAGACATGTCAGTTTTCGTGGGAGCGCATGGATTATACGGACCCATTAAAGTCAATGGGTCCGTGTAAAACACGTACCGCACACGGACGTTGTCCGTGTTGCAGTCCATGTGCCGTGCAGGAGACAGCGCTACATTAAGCGCTGTCCCCCCCACTGGTGCTGAAGCCTCCATTCATATCTTCCCTGCAACAGCGTTTGCTGTAGAGAAGATATGAATAATCATGTTTAAAATAAAGATCTATGTGCCCAACCCCCTCATACCCCCTGTGCGCCCGCCCGCTGTTCTTAAAGGGAACCTGTCACCCCGTTTTTTCAGATTGAGATATAAATACTGTTAAATAGGGCCTGCGCTGTGCGTTACTATAGTGTATGTAGTGTACCCTGATTCCCCACCTATGCTGAGAAATACATTACCAAAGTCGGTGGGGGCGGCCATCTTCCTGGGGCCGCGCGTGCGCAGATAGAGTGCTCTGCTGCACGGGGCTTCAGGAAAATGGCCGCGGGATGCCGCGCATGCGCACAAGAGATCGCGGCGGCCATTTTCCCAAAGCCGAGTTTGCATCTCGGCTTTGGGAAAATGGCCGCCGCGATCTCTTCTGCGCACGCGCGGCATCCCGCGGCCATTTTCCTGAAGTCCCGTGCAGCAGAGCACTCCATCTGCGCACGCGCGGCCCCAGGAAGATGGCCGCCCCCACCGATGAAAGGGATGACAGCGCAGATCGCACGCTGTGTCTTCACGTGCCCACAGTGGATTAGTCACTTCAACATGCGCACACCACTACGCCACCAACGTAAAGCTGAGGAAGAAACAGCGCTGTGAACACGCCCACCCGACCTGACCAGCCTGATTGACAGGCGAAAACGGAGACTTTGGTAATGTATTTCTCAGCATAGGTGGGGAATCAGGGTACACTACATACACTATAGTAACGCACAGCGCAGGCCCTATTTAACAGTATTTATATCTTAATCTGAAAAAACGGGGTGACAGGTTCCCTTTAAAATACTCACCCGACTCCCTCGCTGGCTGGCGCTGCTTCCTGTCCTGGCCGCATCTTCTACTGTATGAGCGGTCACGTGGGGCCGCCAATTACAGTCATGAATAATCGGGCCCTGTGATTTCTATGTACGGACCGGCTCAGGGACTGTATTACAATAAAGAGGCACTGAACGTCATTATTATAAGGAGTCAGAATTGGAGGGGGAATTATTATAAGGAGGACCACTAAGGGATCTTTATTTCTAGAGGGGAAATACATTAAGATTATAAGAAAGTAGAGGGAGCAGTTTTCATTATAAGGAGGTACAAGGTAATTATTATAAGGGTTCAGGGAGGATTATTATTAAAGCAGGAAGAGTGGGACATTATTTCTATATATTGCTGTATAACTAACTGGAGCATAAGTATCATAAGGAAGTACAAAGGAAGCATTATTATAGAGTAGGGGCACAGAGAGGGCACTGCTATTGTGTGGGGCACAAAAGGAGGGTACTATTACTATGCAAGGCACAGAGGGGCCATTATTACTGTCTAAGCTAGGGCACTAAAAATGCATGTTTTTTCCAGGGGATTTTCCACATCTACTACATAATCGTCTAATTCTGTTTGTAACGGAAATCCCGCGTCGCTGATTGGTCGCGCCAGTCGCCCGTGACCAATCAGGGACAGGCGCAGTCCAGCCGCGAATTAGCGCGGGATTTGAACCACGCATCGCTGATTGGTCGCGCCCGGCCGACCGCCACCAATCAGCGATATTGGCGCGGGATTTAAACACCACATAAATAAACTACATACATATTCTAGAATACCCGATGCGCTAGAATAAGGCCGCCATCTAGTCAAATATAAGTCTATGGAGAAAATACTCACAGAAAACTCAGCGTACCTGAAAGTGTGCGGGTGTCTGATGCTAATAAGCTCGACTGATGTTTGCCATTTTGCCACTTTTTAGGGGTTAGTGAAGGCGAGAATTCAGAAGAAGTATTTGGCGATAATGAACACTAGCGCACACACATTATATGAAGCAGAGGAGCACCTTCAGTACCCATCTAATCCTACTAAGGGTCAACAAGAAAAGATACAGGAAATCATTCCGCTATGGGAATGAACCACTACCTACAGTAAGTGTGAAATTCTCCATGTGAAGTGCTTTATTGGCATCATAATAGTATATTATACTGACCAGTTATGAATAGGAATGTATGAGATTATATCTGCAAAACTTCTGCTATTATGTTGTAATTCATGTCTATGTTCTGCTGCTGTGATACTGTAATTTCCCTCTGGATCAATAAAGTGTATCGTATAGCAAGAGAATTTGACATGCTGTGGATTTGAAACACGCACTGTACGTGAGTTTACAATCAGTAAAAGAAAGCACAGTGGGCATAAGATGTCTATAAATCTCATCCACTTTGCTGGATCTGCAAGACGCTGCATTTTTTACACAGCAAAAATACGCAGCATCAAAATTGCACCAAAAGCTCATTGTGGTAGCGTAGCCTAATCTTTAACTGACAATGAACTACAGTTCTGAAAGCCATGAATGTTAAATATAGAGTATGATAAATCTACAAACTGGGGCTAGTTGCCAGATGAAATTGGACAGAACCCATAAGCCGGATGGAGTTTATTTATTTATAGATATACTAAGAAACCTTTTTCCCTCTTCTTACGTCTCTGAAATATTTCACACTTATTATGGTCACAGATGACAATATTGTTATTTGGGATGTAAGGATGCTGTCAACCTAGAAGAGGCCCATGAGTATGAGTCTCCCCGCCTGGGCCGTGGGGTACTCGGTACCGGTGTTGTTCACAGGGGGATGTCACGGTGGTGACCCAGTCCGTGGCCCTGGGCACCCATTTTAAAAGGGAAAGGTCTTTAAAGGGAATAAAGTTTATGTTCGTGACACCACCTGTGGTATTCGGTCAGTGGGGACCGACGCTGATTTAAGGGGTCCTCTGGGGTAATGTTATGGCAGCTAGATGGTATACCTTCCCACAGGTGAAGTATATCCCCAGGGCTCCCGATGTGTAGATGGAAGATGGTGAGAGGTGCAGTTAAGAACGAGGGCACAGGTTTGCAGGCTCTTTACCTTATTTTCTGAAGACTTCAGCAGCCACAGTCCAGGGCACTAGATCACAGGGCAGGCAGGGTCCGGCCGGCTTGGAGGCAAGTTAGGAGTCCCCTTACCCAGGTGGAAATCAAAGCCTTCCTCTAGCGCCGTGGTGTTGTAGTCCCTTACTGCCTAGGGCTTCACATAAGGTCCTCACAGATGTTCTCTCTCTGTCCCCCGTATAGGACACGACCCATATGACTGGTGACTTGAGGCGGTTTATAGGGACTCTAGCACGCCCCAGCCTCTAAGTGTGTCACCGTGCCTCCTGGGTACTAAGGCGGACAGGGAACGTGGAATTCAGCTGTCCTGCCGGTCTCTGATGTAAGTCGTGGAGAGCCTTACGATCCTCGGTGTTCCGGCTACCGGTCTCTGCGCCTCAGAAGGAGGTAGCCTGCTCGGGGCTGGTCTCCCCCTGGTATCCTCTCCTGTACATTCACTGCAATGTATTCCGCTTTCTGAATGTCTCTTTCCGGGAACTGCTACACTGCGGCTACACAGCTCCGTAAACCGTCTGCTGCCTCAGACTGATCCAGTCTGTTTCCTGACAAGAACTCTAACTTTCCCTACAGACTACCATATATATATGGGGGAGTCACCTAGTAAATAGGATCAAAAGCTCCCCCTGGTGGCCTGGAGTGTGAATGTGTTGCATGTTTGTGGTACCTGATTACAGTTATCCCTTCTTGCCTTCAAGCGTAACATCACTCTCCCCGTGAGGAGATCAATGCTACTGTGATGACCAGGACCCTGGGGCACCACAAGTACTATATTTCATAATAAGTTTTACCTGTTTTTTGTTGATGATGCATAAACCTGCAAATTTCTGAGTTCAGATGCCCATTAGTGATGACCGAGCGTGCTCAGATTTCGTGTTATCTGATCATGCTCTGGTGTTATCCGAGTATCTTGGGCATGCTCGAGTAATATGTTCGAGTCTCCGCTCCTGCATGATTCGCCGCTGTTAGACAACCGCAACACATGCGCTTGCTATAGTGAGCAGTTTTGTCTGAATCATGGTTTTTGGGATTTTCACAGAAACCAATTCGTAAGTGCTCAGTGGAGAAAGCACAGTATAAATGTGAACTCAGTATTTTAGGAGGCAGAATGAACAAATAAACAGCAGTGCAAAAATAGTTCTTATTTATACCGTGTAGATGAAAAAAGAGGGGCACCAATTTTATTACAACTTTTTCTGGTGGTGCATCTGATAAAAAAACAACTTCTTTCAGGATAATATTGAATGGTGCAAAGCTGTGAGTGTGAGTTCTTATTTTTTTCACGTTTTTTGCGCAGTATAAATATAAGTGATAAGACAGCTTTATTCTTTGGGTAAGTTCGATCGCTCGTCTCATACACTGAAATACTAGTGTACTGCAGTACATGAGACCTGTTAGTTCTTCACTGACACAGCCTGTTAAACCCTGCTTGTAGCAAGGTCTTACAGGCCACCATTCCCTGAGGTCATCAGATGACCTTGGGGTGCCATGGCAACTATCGGTACCCTCGACTATGATCACCGGGGGCGTTAGTGTTAAAAGGGATGTTTTAGCCATCTTTTAACCACCTAGATGTCACTGTTGCTATTGACAACGGCATTTAAGAGGTAAATCTGGACCCGTTTGCTTCCCGAACTGGTAAAGGGTCGATGCAGCAGAGTGTCAACTGTTGTCATATACATCTGTCACCAGCTGGATATTCACCCTCTGGAGGATGCTATTTACTTATTTCTCACTGCTGTTTTAAAGGGAACCTGTCACCCCCCCAGGTGTTTTTAACTAAAAGATCCACCTTGTGCAGCACTAATGCTGCATTCTGTCAAGGTGGCTCTTTTAGTTCGGGTCCCTGCAAATGCTGAAATAATCGCTTTTATAATGTGCCCCTCATACCTGAATTTGTCAGGGGGGCATGTCTTTTCCCCCCTGACACAAACGCCTCCCAGCCGTCACTCAGGGCCTCTGTTCGCCACCTCCATTTCCTTCATGAACGTCCTCCCCAGTGCCTGCGCTGTAAGTTCGAAGGGCAGCACAAACTGCACATGCCCGAAAAAAAACTTACAGCGCAGGCGCCGGAGACATTCAGGAAGGAAATGGAGGTGGCGCCCGGAGACCCTGAGTGACAGTTGGGAGGCAGTATATTTGGCGGTATTGCACAGTCATTGTGTGATTTTAATTTATTGTTGCATACGCTCAGCATTATTTTTTATATATTTATTTTTTACACTATGGCACGTGTATTTTTATAAATATATATTTTAGCACTTATAGAAGTTTTCAGGGGATTTTTTATACCCAAATTTGGGAAATCATTACCTGCACAGGTCAACTTGTGACATTTTATATAATTTGTGCTTATGGGCTCATATTGCTTATATATTCTTTGATTCATATATCAAATATGTAATACTAGATGGCAGCCCGATTCTAAAGAATCGGGAGTCTAGAATCCATATATACTTTATTTATTCAAATGTAAAAATAATACAATTAATAAATAATAGTAAGAAAGAACAAAAAATGGCTGCACTCACCAGCTCTTGACAATTCTTGTTATTTAAGGTACAGTTACACAGGATCCATGAACATGCTTATGAGGGGAGGGATGAAAGACATCAGACGACAACTTTGCGTGTTGTGGCAAATGCCACAACAACGGTTCTTTGCTTAAGAACAATGTCAGGTAGTAGGAAAATACCCAGTTAATAATAGGCAATAGTTCTTTGCAGGAATGCAGATATTAATAAATAGGCAGTTTATATTGCAGAGAAATTGCTGGGCAATAATGGACAATGTCCTTATGTGGCAAATAATAGAGCAATATACCCAATGTGGCAAAGAAGAGGTAAATAAACGGCAGTCTCTCAGTATAATAGTCAGTGAATAATAGGCAGTATATGGAGAAAACACCAAACAAAAGTTCAAAATTGGTGTGAAAATGTCACTGAACCACTTCACAACTAAATATATATAGTTTTGGTAAATGGTATTATCATTTTTTTGACGAAATTCGGCAGGAGCTTGAAGAGCAACGTCACTGGGCCCGCCTCCACGCAGTAGAAACTTGCTGTGAGGTAAAAATTCAAAAATCACACCAAAATGGCGGGCGGAGTGTGTCACAGTACGGCACGTTTCTGATTGGTCGCTCGCAGCAGGCGGCAACCAATCAGACACTGGACACTGTTGACGTCACTTATCTCCGGACATTAGCTCCGGACATCATCTCCGGACATTAGCTCCGGACATTAGCTCCGGACAGGAAGTTGGCACAAATTGCAGGAAGTAGTATTCTAGGCAATTATATATTAGATATACTGTCCTGATAGGTACACTGTTGTTTATTTTAAAGATATTTTTTATATATTTTTTCTGTATCGCTACTATAAATTAATAAATATATTATTTTGAATTATATGACCAAATTTTGCGATCCTGGTATATCCATAGCTCTGGTGGTTGGGTTGTTTTTCGTATATACTCGAGTATAAGCCGATCCGAGTATAAGCCGAGGCTAATTTTACCACAAAAAACTGTGAAAACTTATTGACTTGAGTATAAGCCTAGGGTGCGAAATGCACCAATAAAATTACATTAATTGAGACATGGGCCTGATCAGATGATCCATACCGAATAAGCCCCATATAATGTTCCATAAAGTTGATGATGGTCCCCATAAGATGCTCCATACAAAAATATGCCCCATATAATGTTCCATAAAGTTGATGATGACCCCATAAGATGCTCCATACAAAAATATGCCCCATATAATGCTCTATAAAGTTGATGATGGTCCAATAAGATGCTCCATACAAAAATATGCCCCATATAATGCTCCATAAAGTTGATGATGGCCCCATACAAAAATATGCCCCATATAATGCTGCATAAAGATGATGATGATGGCCCCATAAGATGCTCCATACAAAAATATGCCCCAAATAATGCTGCATAAAGATGATGATGATGGCCCCATAAGATGTCCCATAAGATGTTCCATACAAAAATGTGCCCCATATAATGATCTATAAAGTTAATGATGGCCCCATAAGATGCTCCATACAAAAATATGCCACATATAATGCTGCATAAAAATGATGATGGGTCCCATAAGATGCTCCATACAAAAATTTGCCCCATATAATGCTCCTTAAAGTTGATGATGGGCCCCATAATATGCTCATATAATGCAGTTTATGCTGATCATACAGTTAGGGCCAGAAATATTTGGACAGTGACACAAGTTTTGTTATTTTAGCTGTTTACAAAAACATGTTCAGAAATACAATTATATATGTAATATGGGCTGAAAGTGCACACTCCCAGCTGCAATATGATAGTTTCCACATCCAAATCGGAGAAAGGGTTTAGGAATCATAGCTCTGTAATGCATAGCGTCCTCTTTTTCAAGGGACCAAAAGTAATTGGACAATGGACTCTAAGGGCTGCAATTAACTCTGAAGGCGTCTCCCTCGTTAACCTGTAATCAATGAAGTAGTTAAAAGGTCAGGGGTGGATTCCAGGTGTGTGGTTTTGCATTTGGAAGCTGTTGCTGTGAGCAGACAACATGCGGTCAAAGGAACTCTCAATTGAGGTGAAGCAGAACATCCTGAGGCTGAAAAAAAAAGAAAAAATCCATCAGAGAGATAGCAGATATGCTTGGAGTAGCAAAATCAACAGTTGGGTACATTCTGAGAAAAAAGGAATTGACTGGTGAGCTTGGGAACTCAAAAAGGCCTGGGCGTCCACGGATGACAACAGTGGTGGATGATCGCCGCATACTTAAAGGGAACCTGTCACCCCGTTTTTTGAGATTGAGCTATAAATACTGTTAAATAGGGCCTGCGCTGTGTGTTCCTATAGTGTATGTAGTGTACCCCGATTCCCCACCTATGCTGAGATATAACTTACCAAAGTCGCCGTTTTCGCCTGTCAATCAGGCTGGTCAGGTCGGGAGGGCGTGGTGACATCGCTGGTTCTTCCTCAGCTTTACGTTGGTGGCGTAGTGGCGTAGTGGTGAACAAGCAGCGCGCGATCTGCGCTGTAATCCCTTGCATCGGTGGGGGCGGCCATCTTCCTGGGGCCGCGCGTGCGCAGATCGAGTGCTCTGCTGCACGGGGCTTCAGGAAAATGGCCGCAGGATGCCGCGCGTGCGCATTAGAGATCGCGGCGGCCATTTTCCCAAAGCCGAGATGCAAACTAACTGTATATTCTATATTGCTGCTCACCTCTTGTCGCTGGCCGGTGCTTCTCAGCGTCGCCGGCTCTCTGAGTGACTGTTCAGGCAGAGGGCGCACACTAATCACGTCATTGCGCCCTCTGACCTGAACGTCACAGCCAGAGGATGCAGAAGACAGCGCAGCAGTGGAACGGGGACATGTGAATATTGCCTGTGATGGGGGACTGAGCAAGCAGCGACACAGATACTTGGCCCCCATAGCGTGCCGGTGTCCCTGCCTGCTCAGGACCCCAGCACTTGTCCCGGTGCCAATGCTTACCGCCAGCCCTGTTAGCAGCCACTGGAATACTTACCAAGGCTGCAGGGGAGCACGCAGATGTTCCGGAGACACCAGGGACCTCCGCACTGCATCGGAGAACAGGTAAGTGGGACCATGACTCGTGCATAAGTCAAGGGGGGTCTTTTCAGCAAAAAAAAAAAAAGTGCTGAAAAACTTGGCTTATACACGAGTTATACGGTAACTAGAGAGGATGTGTCACAAAATACAATGACCCAACAGGGGGGGTCGGTCAGCGGACAGCACAACACACACAATGGGATGGAAATGGGGAGAGGAAGGCCCTATTGTTAGGGAAATGAGGGATGAACATCTCCTGCTCAAACCTGAGCCTTTCCATGCACTCCCATAACGCCCTAAGTTGGTCCATCCCCTCACCGCCGTCAGGAACCTTGTCCCTCGCTGTCACCTAGCACTGCCCGGGCAGGTGCAATAGCCGGCAAGGGTGCTAGCCTCACCACTGCAGATGGAACAACACAGGGGACAGTGACAAACACCAGGCAGACGAGGAAAAACATGACACTTACCTTCCAGACTGTGCTGCCAAGCTGCACACCGCAGATGATACTGAAACAGGACTCCAAAATCCAGAAGTAGCCGACACCAGAGAGCTGCAACTGCACGGCTGGTCTCCATAGAATAACTCTCACCAACCGTCAGCTGATGCATCAGGTGACCATTTAAAGGATGGTGAGAGTGGTCACCACCCACATCAGCTGACCTAGATACTCTGCAATTGCAACAGATTGCCAGCAAGGGAAACTAACATTAACCCCTGCTGGTCCTGAAAGGAAAAAAAGCTTCATTTAAAACATATTGGAACCAGAGCTGCCACGAATCCAAAAATGGATCGTGACAGCACCCCCCTTTCAATATGGGGAATCTGGGGTCCCTTAACACTGAACCTCACCAGAAATGATGTACAGTGAGGACACAAAGATTCACCTCCGCAGTCACCTGATCCTCAGACTTATGGCAAATACAGCCCAATGGAGATGGCAATAACGTAGGCTCCGGAGGCGCAACAAATGTACAGAGCGCCGACCTGTGGGATATGTTGTGTACATGCATTACGGGGGGTAACTCCAGTTGGAAAGTACCCGGGCTGAGAATGGTCGACACCCGATACGGCCCAATCACCCTAGAACTCCAGGTCCTAGTTGCGTACTTCCACTTGATGTTTTTGGTGGACAACCACACGTACTCATTCACACACAGGTCCAGACCTGAACATTTATTTCCATACAAAGGATGGTGAACTCTTTGAGGATCAGACAACAGAGGTGTCCCTGTGTCACCAAACTCATACCCTCACTACAGACAGAGGGAACCACCACCCTCCCCTGATCCCTCTTCCTGAGAGGAGTTCGAGACTCAGGGTTTACCTGTGGTGAGGGTAGAATCCTGCCCCAACTCCTTGGCAGCACCTCAGCTGCCACCAACGAAGGAGTAGATTGGAGAAGGACGGCAGAGACAGTAGCTCCCAGGCAGGATTCCTTACAAGACTGGTCCCAACTGACTACATCCCTGGAATGCCAATCTATGACCGAGTTGTGTCTTTTCAGCCAGGGAAGGCCTAGGACGATGGGAGTTGGCATACCCTCCAAGACGTAGCATGGCAGGGACTCCTCATGAAGAATCCTATATGCAGGTTAATATTATCTGACTTGGGTCACCCTCCCCTTGCTGAGAGGGACAGAGTCAATTGCCTAAACACTTATGGGTCTCGCTAGCGTCCTACCCATCAGACCATGGGTCTGAACAAAGCGAGAATCCATCAAATTGACTCCCGCTCCACTATCAACAAGCACCGATATAGTCTCAGTTTCCCCACCAACTACCACTTCAGCAGGAATGGTCCACTGAGACGAAAAGATGGAGGAAATATACACACCCTGGTCGCCTCCCTCCACATTACCAGGGGGATGCGGCTTTTGAGATGGTGTATATACTTTGGCGCGAGCTGGGCAGACATTGATGTAATAACTCGTAAGACCACAGTAGAAACATGCCCCCATCCCACGGCGAACCGCAGGCAGCCCAGTTTGAGAAGAGACTCCTCCCACCTGCATAGGTTCATCCATCTGCACCAGTGTGTCCTCCTCCCTAGAAAGAACAACAGGGGGCAGATTCGGTGTAAGTCTCCCTGAGGCATATATCCACCCGGATAGCAAGGGACATGGCAGCCTCCAACGACCCAACAGGGGGTCGGTCAGTGAACAGCACAACAAACACACAACAGGATGGAAGTGGGAAGAGGAAGGCCCTACTGATAGCGAAATGATGGATGGACACCTCCTGCTCAAACCTGAGCCTGTCCCTGCACTCCCCTAACGTTCTAAATGGGTCCTTCCCCTCCACTGCTATCAGGAACCTGGTCACTTGCTGTCACCTAGCACTGCTCTGGCTAGTGCACCGGCTGGCAAAGGCACTAGCCTCACCACTGCAGATGGAACAACACAGGGGACAGTGACAAACACAAGGCAGGTGAGGAAAAAACATCACACTTAGCTTCCAGACTCCGCTGCCAAGCTCCACACCACAGATGATACCGAAACAGGACTCCAAACTCCAGAAGTAGCTGACACAAGAGAGCTGCAACTGCATGGCTGGTCTCCATAGAATAACTCTGTCACCAACCGTCAGCTGATGCGTGAGGTGGCCATTTAATGAAGGGGTGGGGAATCTTTTTTCTGCCAAGAGCCATTTGGATATTTATACCATCCTTCGACACCATACAAACTCCACCCACAAAGTGCATCCTGACTCTGGCACTGCCTTGTGCAGGCGTGTACTACGGATGACAGAGAATGAACTTCAATCCAATATTGCAGCCAGCATGCAGCCAGCGGGTAAGGAAAGGGTGAATCAAAAACCCCCAAACCCCGCCTCCATGGCTGAAGATTGTTCCCTCCAAATCCACGTGACAGTGTCCCTTTAACTCCTGAAAAGCTTCCACAGCCGCAGAAGACCAATTGACCACATCAGCACCCTTCTTGGTCAAATCAGTCAACGGTTTAGCAACACTAGAAAAATTACTGATGAAGCGACGATAAAAATTAGCAAAGCCCAGGAACTTTTGCAGACTCTTCACAGATGTCGGCTGAGTCCAATCATAAATGGCCTGGACTTTAACAGGGTCCATCTCGATAGTAGAAGGGGAAAAAATGAAACCCAAAAATGAAACCTTCTGAACTCCAAAGAGACACTTTGACCCCTTCACAAACAAAGAATTAGCACGAAGGACCTGGAACACCATTCTAACCTGCTTCACGTGAGACTCCCAATCATCCGAAAAGATTAAAATATCATCCAAATATACAATCAGGAATTTATCCAGGTACTCTCGGAAGATGTCATGCATAAAGGACTGAAATACTGATGGAGCATTGGAAAGCCCGAATGGCATAACCAGGTACTCAAAATGGCCCTCGGGCGTATTAAATGCTGTTTTCCATTCATCGCCCTGTTTAATACGCACAAGATTATACACACCACGAAGATCTATCTTGGTGAACCAACAAGCCCCCTTAATCCGAGCAAACATATCAGACAGCAGCGGCAAAGGATACTGAAATTTGACTGTGATCTTATTAAGAAGGCGGTAATCAATACAAGGTCTCAAAGAACCATCCTTCTTGGCCACAAAAAAGAACCCTGCTCCCAATGGTGACGACGACGGGCGAATATGACCCTTCTCCAAGGATTCCTTTACATAACTCCGCATAGCGGCGTGCTCTGGCACAGATAAATTGAACAGTCGGCCCTTAGGAAACTTACTACCAGGAATCAAATTGATAGCACAATCGCAATCCCTATGAGGAGGTAGGGCACTGGATTTGGGCTCATCAAATACATCCCGGTAATCCGACAAAACTCCGGGACTTCAGAAGGGGTGGATGACGAAATAGACAAAAATGGAACATCACCATGTACCCCCTGATAGCCCCAGCTGGACACAGACATTGATTTCCAATCCAATACTGGATTATGGACCTGTAGCCATGGCAACCCCAAAACGAGCACATCATGCAGATTATGCAACACCAAAAAGCGAATATCCTCCTGATGTGCAGGAGCCATGTACATGGTCAATTGGGTCCAGTACTGAGGCTTATTCTTGGCCAAAGGCGTAGCATCAATTCCTCTCAATGGAATAGGATACTGCAAGGGCTCCAAGAAAAAACCACAGCGCCTAGCAAACTCCAAGTCCATCAAATTCAGGGCAGCGCCTGAATCCACAAATGCCATAACAGAATAGGATGACAAAGAGCAAATCAGAGTAACGGACAAAAGAAATTTCGACTGTACCGTACCAATGGTGGCAGACCTAGCGAAACGCTTAGTGCGCTTAGGACAATCGGAGATAGCATGAGTGGAATCACCACAGTAAAAACACAGCCCATTCCGACGTCTGTGTTCATGCCGTTCAGCTCTGGTCAAAGTCCTATCACATTGCATAGGCTCAGGTCTATGCTCAGATAATACCGCCAAATGGTGCACAGCTTTACGCTCACGCAAGCGTCGATCGATCTGAATGGCCAAAGACATAGACTCATTCAGACCAGCAGGCATGGGAAATCCCACCATGACATCCTTAAGGGCTTCAGAGAGACCCTTTCTGAAAATTGCTGCCAGGGCATATTAATTCCACTGAGTGAGTACAGACCACTTCCTAAATTTCTGACAATATATCTCTACCTCATCCTGACCCTGACACAGAGCCAGCAAGATTTTCTCTGCCTGATCCACTGAATTTGGTTCATCATAAAGCAATCCGAGCGCCAGAAAAAACGCATCAACATCACGCAATGCTGGATCTCCTGGCGCAAGGGAAAATGCCCAGTCTTGAGGGTCGCCACGTAACAAAGAAATAATGATTTTCACTTGTTGAACAGGGTCACCCGAGGAGCGAGGTTTCAAAGCAAGAAACAATTTACAATTATTTTTGAAATTCAGAAACTTAGATCTATCCCCAAAAAACAAATCAGGAATTGGAATCCTAGGCTCTAACATCGGATTCTGAACCACAAAATCTTGAATGTTTTGTACCCTTGCAGTGAGATTATTCATACAAGAGGACAGACCTTGAATGCCCATATCTACACCTGTATCCTGAACCACCCAGAGGTAAAGGGGAAAAGAGAGACAAAACACACTGCAAAGAAAAAAAAATGGTCTCAGAAACTTCTCTTATCCCTCTATTGAGATGCATTAATACTTTGGGCCACCTGTACTGTTATGACCTGGTGGTAAGGACAATAATGGACCTGGTGGTTAAGAGCACACGGAAAGACCTGATAGTTACAAATAATATAGGACGAGCTCTGAGACGTGGAAACTCTGCTGACCGCAATCCCTAATCCTATCACACACACTAGAAACAGCCGTGGATTGCTCCTAACGCTCCCTATGCAACTTGACACAGCCTAAGGAACTAGCTAGCCCTGAAGATAGAAAAATAAGCCTACCTTGCCTCAGAGAAATTCCCCAAAGGAAAAGGCAGCCCCCCACATATAATGACTGTGAGTAAAGATGAAAATGCAAACACAGAGATGAAATAGATTTAGCAAAGTGAGGCCCGACTTACTGAACAGACTGAGGATAGGAAAGGTAACTTTGTGGTCAGCACAAAAAACTACAAAAAGACCACGCAGAGGGCGCAAAAGACCCTCCGCACCGACTCACGCTGCGGAGGCGCTCCCTCTGCGTCCCAGAGCTTCCAGCAAGCAAGACAAAAATCAAAATAGCAAGCTGGACAGAAAAATAGCAAACTAAAGAAAAACAAGCGGGAACTTAGCTTCTGCTGGGAAGACAGGTCACAAGAACGATCCAGGAGTGAACTAGACCAATACTGGAACATTGACAGGTGGCATGGAGCAATGATCTAAGTGGAGTTAAATAGAGCAGCCAGCTAACGAATTAACCTCGTCACCTGTGGAAGGAAACTCAGAAGCCGCAGCCCCACTCACAACCAACAGAGGAAGCCCATGGACAGAACCAGCCGAAGTACCATTCATGACCACAGGAGGGAGCTTGACAACAGAATTCACAACAGTTCCCCACCCCTGATTTAAAGGATGGTGGGACTGGTCACCACCCACATCAGCTGACCTAACAACTCTGCAGTTGCAACAGATTGCCAGCAAGGGAAACTTACATTAACCCCTGCTAGTCCTGAAAGGAAAAAAGCTACATTTAAAACATAGAGGAAACAGAGCTGCCACGAATCCAAAACTGGATCGTGACAGGATGGTATGTAATAAGGGATGGTGTTATACATAATAAAAGAGGAAACTATGTAACTAAGGATGGTGCTATACATAGTAAATGAGTGCACTATATACTAAGGGACTGTGCTGTACATAAGTAAGTGTGCTATATACTAAGGGACTGTGCTATACATAAGTGAGTGCACTATATAGTAAGAGACTGTGCTATAAATAAGTGAGTGCACGATATACTAAGGGACTGTGCTATACATTATAAGGCTACATTCCTGTATGTGTGTGCAGTGTCGGTGTGCTGCAAGCTTTTTTCAGACCCATTGAGCATGTCATATTCTAATTTTCAAGATCGAAATCAGAACAGGACATTCTCTGACCCTCACGGATCTTATTCTGAGATCTGTGATTTTCACAGATGTGTGAATGGACCTCTAAAACTTTATGACTCCGTGTGCTGTCTGATAAAAAAAAATCTAGAAGCACACGGACATATCACATGAATGCGAGAATGTGGCCTAAGGGATTTTACAGATAACATTATTACTGCATGTCACACAGTACAGATACAGAATAATGTTTACAGCCAGGAACTTATTGCTGATGTCTCGTCTAATTAGAGCCATTTTCTGGTGTTTATTCTCCATCTGGTCAGACATTCATGTCGACATCTCCCAGTCATTACTTGTCCTGTCACGATGATCATTGCAGCCCTAAACATAACAAGATCACATACATTGTATACATACATGTGTCTCCCCTCTGAATACAGATATGTATATGATATGTACAGATATGTACCCCACCATTAAAAATATAAAGTGATAAGCAGCACTGTGCCCCCCCCCATTACCTATAGTTTCTGCTTCCCAATAATATACATTATTCAGTCTGTGGGACTCTCCGCAACAACCCATAAGGCTATGTGCACATGGAAAATACAGTTAGGGCCAGAAATATTTGGACAGTGACACAATTTTCACGAGTTGGGCTCTGCATGCCACCACATTGGATTTGAAATGAAACCTCTACAACAGAATTCAAGTGCAGATTGTAACGTTTAATTTGAAGGGTTGAACAAAAATATCTGATAGAAAATGTAGGAATTGTACACATTTCTTTACAAACACTCCACATTTTAGGAGGTCAAAAGTAATTGGACAAATAAACATAACCCAAACAAAATATTTTTATTTTCAATATTTTGTTGCAAATCCTTTGGAGGCAATCACTGCCTTAAGTCTGGAACCCATGGACATCACCAAACGCTGGGTTTCCTCCTTCTTAATGCTTTGCCAGGCCTTTACAGCCGCAGCCTTCAGGTCTTGCTTGTTTGTGGGTGTTTCCGTCTTAAGTCTGGATTTGAGCAAGTGAAATGCATGCTCAATTGGGTTTAGATCTGGAGATTGACTTGGCCATTGCAGAATGTTCCACTTTTTGGCACTCATGAACTCCTGGGTAGCTTTGGATGTATGCTTGGGGTCATTGTCCATCTGTACTATGAAGCGCCGTCCAATCAACTTTGCAGCATTTGGCTGAATCTGGGCTGAAAGTATATCCCGGTACACTTCAGAATTCATCCGGCTACTCTTGTCTGCTCTTATGTCATCAATAAACACAAGTGACCCAGTGCCATTGAAAGCCATGCATGCCCATGCCATCACGTTGCCTCCACCATGTTTTACAGAGGATGTGGTGTGCCTTGGATCATGTGCCGTTCCCTTTCTTCTCCAAACTTTTTTCTTCCCATCATTCTGGTACAGGTTGATCTTTGTCTCATCTGTCCATAGAATACTTTTCCAGAACTGAGCTGGCTTCTTGGTGTTTTTCTGCAAATTTAACTCTGGCCTGTCTATTTTTGGTATTGATGAATGGTTTGCATCTAGATGTGAACCCTTTGTATTTACTGTCATGGAGTTTTCTCTTTACTGTTGACTTAGAGACAGATACACCTACTTCACTGAGAGTGTTCTGGACTTCAGTTGATGTTGTGAACGGGTTCTTCTTCACCAAATTAAGTATGCGGCGATCATCCACCACTGTTGTCATCCGTGGACGCCCAGGCCTTTTTAAGTTCCCAAGCTCACCAGTCAATTCCTTTTTTCTCAGAATGTACCCAATTGTTGATTTTGCTACTCCAAGCATGTCTGCTATCTCTCTGATGGATTTTTTCTTTTTTTTTCAGCCTCAGGATGTTCTGCTTCACCTCAATTGAGAGTTCCTTTGACCGCATGTTGTCTGCTCACAGCAACAGCTTCCAAATGCAAAACCACACACCTGGAATCCACCCCTGACCTTTTAACTACTTCATTGATTACAGGTTAACGAGGGAGACGCCTTCAGAGTTAATTGCAGCCCATAGAGTCCATTGTCCAATTACTTTTGGTCCCTTGAAAAAGAGGACGCTATGCATTACAGAGCTATGATTCCTAAACCCTTTCTCCGATTTGGATGTGGAAACTATCATATTGCAGCTGGGAGTGTGCACTTTCAGCCCATATTATATATAAAATTGTATTTCTGAACATGTTTTTGTAAACAGCTAAAATAACAAAACTTGTGTCACTGTCCAAATATTTCTGGCCCTAACTGTATGCAAGGTTTTACAGTACAAGCGAATTGAATGAGATCCCAGAAGTCTCATGCACACGCTACTCATTTTTTTCCTTGGAGATTTGCAGCAGTTTAAAATCTGCATAATGTCAATTCTTGCAGCATATTTCTCCTGTACTAATAAGTGAGGAAAATATGCAACAATAGAATGTCAAAAACGTTGCAAAAAAATAAATGTATTTTACTCAACGTGTTTCCTGCCAACACATTAGGATATGCAACAGAATTTTACCCTGCAAATCTTGAACGTGTGCACATAACCTTAGTCCATGTCCTGTGACCTCCCCCCCATTCTTTAAAGGTCCTTGGTAACATTATAATGAATTTGGGGGTGGGAGAAGACGTTATCTTGTACTGAGCATCCTCCGCCACCTCCCAATTCATTACATGTCCCTGACAGCGTCGTCTTCTCCCACCTTTCAGTTCATTATAAAGAGTCTTATGCGGTCGCCTGAGGAAGTGTACAGTGTACAGGAGTGCTAGCCTATCTACATCAATGCGTAATGACCGCCATACCATATCTGATTTACATTCTTATGTGTCTGCCTTCACTAAGGCGTGTCTGGACATCATATGATGAGTACCTTTTTTTGACTTAGGCCAGGATCACACACAGCGAGATACGGCCGAGTCTCGCAGGTTAAAACCAAGCACTGGCACTCCAGTACAGAGCGTGTGGCCGCATAGCAATACATGGAGCCGCACGTTCCGCTCCGGAGTGCCGGTGCCAGAGCTGGTTTTTGCCGGTGCCAGAACTTGTTTTTAACCTGTGAGACTCGGCCATATCTCGCTGTAGTGTGACTACGGCCTTACTGTTATCATCATAATATAATACAGTTAGGGCCATATATATTTGGACAGAGACAACATTTTTCTAATTTTGGTTATAGACATTACCACAATGAATTTTATACAAAACAATTCAGATGCAGTTGAAGTTCTGACTTTCATCTTTCATTTGAGGGTATCCACATTAAAATTGGATGAAGGGTTTAGGAGTTTCAGCTCCTTAACATGTGCCAACCTGTTTTTAAAGGGACCAAAAGTAATTGGACAATTGACTCCATGGCTATTTCATGGACAGGTGTGGGCAATCCCTTCGTTATGTCATTCTCAATTAAGCATATGAAAGGCCTGGAGTTGATTTGAGGTGTGGTGCTGCATTTGGAAGGTTTTGCTGTGAAGTAAACATGCGGTCAAAGGAGCTCTCCATGCAGGTGAAACAAGCCATCCTTAAACTGCGAAAACAGAAAAAACCCATCTGAGAAATTGCTACAATATTAGGAGTGGCAAAATCTACAGTTTGGTACATCCCGAGAAAGAAAGAAAGCACTAGTGAACTCATCAATGCAAAAAGACCTGGGCGCCCATAGAAGACAACAGTGGTGGATGATCGCAGAATAATCTCCATGGTGGAGAGAAACCCCTTCACAACAGCCAACCAAGTGACCAACACTCTCCAGGAGGTCGGCGTATCAATATCCAAATCTACCATAAAGAGGAGACTGCATGAAAGTAAATACAGAGGGTTCACTGCACGGTGCAAGCCACTCATAAGCATCAAGAATAAAAAGGTTAGACTGGACTTTGCTAAAAACCATCTAAAAAAGCCAGCACAGTTCTGGAAGAACATTCTTTGGACAGATGAAACCAAGATCAACCTCTACCAGAATGATGGAAAGAGAAAAGTATGGCAAAGGTGTGGTACAGCTCATGATCCAAAGCATACCACATCATCTGTAAAACCGGGCGGAGGCAGTGTGATGGCATGGGCTTGCATAGCTGCCAGTGGCACTGGGTCACTAGTGTTTATTGATGATGTGACACAGGACAGAAGCAGCCAAATGAATTCTGAGGTATTCAGAGACATACTGTGTGCTCAGATCCAGCCAAATGCAGCCAAACTGATAGGTCGTCGTTTCATACTACAGATGGACAATGACCCAAAACATAAAGCCAAAGCAACCCAGGAGTGTATTAAAGCAAAGAAGTGTAATATTCTTGAATGGCAAAGTCAGTCACCTGATCTCAACCCAATTGAGCAGCATTTCACTTGTTAAAGACTAAACTTCAGACAGAAAGGCCCACAAACAAACAGCAACTGAAAACCACCGCAGTGAAGGCCTGGCAGAGCATCAAAAAGGAGGAAACACAGCGTCTGGTGATGTCCATGAGTTCAAGACTTCAGGCAGTCATTGCCAACAAAGGGTTTTCAACCAAGTACTAAAAATGAACATTTTATTTAAAATTATTGAATCTGTCCAATTACTTTTGGTCCCTTTAAAAACAGGGTGGCACATGTTAAGGAGCTGAAACTCCTAAACCCTTCATCCAATTTTAATGTGGATACCCTCAAATGAAAGCTGAAAGTCTGAACTTCAACTGCATCTGAATTGTTTTGTGTAAAATTCATTGTGGTAATGTTTATAACCAAAGTAAGAAAAATGTTGTCTCTGTCCAAATATTTATGGACCTAACTGTATATAACACCAGTCTTTGATCTGTGCTGTGTGTTATTTTGGTTTTCATTCTCCCTTAAATTGGTTAATATGGTCACCCTTGGGTCTATTATATGGCTAAGCCTATGAAGGTATTAGTTAATCTTTAGGGATTCCTAAGGTGAGCTGCCGCTGAGTGGGGGCGCCATATACGCTGAACATTAGGGTGCCAACCCCCGCAGCTAGGCAATATTTCATATCAGCAGGGAACAGTTTAGTGAGGTACTATATGTTTTTATGCACTTTTGTTAATGTGTCATTCACGCTTTCACACTAATCTAGTATTGCCATCTGCCACCCATGAATTCTCCATTGGCAATCCCTGTCCCTTTTCATTTCCTGTGGTTTTCAAATGGTGGTCTATCTGAGACACCAGCCCAGGGTGAACTAACAACCCCTGGCAAAAATTATGGAATCCTTGCAGGATGTTCATTCAGTTGTTTAATTTTGTAGGAAAAAAAGCAGATCACAGACATGGAACAAAACTAAAGTCATTTCAAATGGCAACTTTCTGGCTTTAAGAAACACTCAAAGAAATCAAGAACAAAAAATGTGGTAGTCAGTAATAGTTACGTTTTTTTTAACCAAGCATAGGGGAAAAATTATGGAATCACTCAATTCTGAGGAAAAAATTATGGAATCACCCTGTAAATTTTCATACCCCAAAATAACACCTGCATCAAATTAGATCTGCTTGTTAGTCTGCATCTAAGAAGGAGTGATCACAGCTTGGAAAGCTGTTGCACCAAGTGGACTGACATGAATCATGGCTTCAACAGGAGAGATGTCAATTGAAACAAAGGAAACGATTATCAAACTCTAAAAAGAGGATAAATCATCACGCAATGTTGCAAAAGATGTTGGTTGTTCACAGTCAGCTGTGTCTAAAATCTGGACCAAATACAAACAACATGGGAAGGTTATTAAAGGCAAACATACTGGTAGACCAAGGAAGACCTCAAAGTGTCAAGACTGGAAACTTAAAGCAATATGTCTCCAAAACAGGAAATGCACAACAAGACAAATGAGGAACAAATGGGTGGAAACTGGAGTCAACATCTGTGACCGAACTGTAAGAAACCTAAACAGAAAAAAACAAGGTTACAATGGGCTAAGGAAAAGCAATCGTGGACTGTGGATGACTGGATGAAAGTCATATTCAGTGATGAATCGCAAATCTGCATTGGGCAAGGTGATGATGCTGGAACTTTTGTTTGGTACCATTCCAATGAGATTTATAAAGATGACTGCCTGAAGAGAACATGCAAATTTCCACAGTCATTGATGATATGGGGCTGCATGTCAGGTAAAGGCACTGGAGAGATGGCTGTCGTTACATCTTCAATAAATGCACAAGTTTATGTTGATATTTTGGACACTTATTATCCCATCACTTGAAAGGATGTTAGGGGATGATGAAATCATTTATCAAGATGATAATGCATCCTGCAATAGAGCAAAAACTGTGAAAACATTCCTTGAAAAAAGACACATAAGGTCAATGTCATGGCCTGCAAATAGTCCGGATCTCAATCCAATTGAAAATCTTTGGTGGAAGTTGAAGAAAATGGTCCATGGCAAGGCTCCAACCTACAAAGCTCATCTGGCAACAGCAATCAGAGAAATTTGAAGCCAGATTGATGAAGAGTACTGTTTGACACTCATTAAGTCCATGCTTCAGAGACTGCAAGCTGTTATAAAAGCCAGAGGCGGTGCAACAAAATACTAGTGATGTTTTGGGGTGTTTTTTCATGATTCCATAAATTTTTCCTCAGAATTGAGTGATTCCATAATTTTTTTCCCTATGGTTGGTTAAAAAAGTAACCATTACTGACAACCGCATTTTTTGTTCTTGATTTCTTTTAGTGTTTCTTAAAGCCAGAAAAGCCATTTGAAATGACTTTAGTTTTGTGCTATGTCTGTGATCTGCTTTTTAACTACAAAAGTAAACAACTGAATGAGCATCCTCCAAGGCCGGTGATTCCATAATTTTTGCCAGGGGTTGTATTATTATTATTATATATGCAAATTGCCTCTTCTGAGAAAATTAGGACTTAAACTCTATAGCGCCACCTGTTGGAAGTAGTGATCCTACAAGTCAAAATCAACCCTTTAACGAGTCGTGCAATATGACTTAGTATAAAAGCCAAATCAGTACCTCAATTCGCAGACACGGTGTTTCGGGCTGTTGGCCCTCGTCAGTGTGAAGTATGAGAACTGAATTGGCTAGGTGAGAGGCTCTGGACTGGGGTCTAAGGGGAAACGTTTCTCCTTATGGAGAGTGACATACCAGCTGGCTTGTCAAGGTAGGGAGGCTTATTCGCCGTGCAATGCTCCTCTGGGAAATCAAATATGCAAGATGCCACTTCTGAGAAAAAGAGGACTTAAACTCTATAGCGCCACCTGTTGGAAGTAGCGATCCTACAAGTCACAATCAACCCTTTAACGAGTTTATTATTATTACTAGATGGTGGCCCGATTCTAATGCATCTGGTATTCTAGAATATGTATTTATGTATGTATATAGCAGCCACATAGTATATAGCACACGCCCCGTAGTATATAGGAGCCATGTAGTATATAGCAGACAAATACTACGTGGCCTGTACTATATACTATGGCTGCTATATACATACATATTGTAGAATACCCGATGCGTTAATACAGGCCACGCAATATATAACAGTGGCCACGCAGTTTATAACACAGCCACATACTATATAACACAGCCCACGCAGTATATAGCAGCCACGTAGTATATAACACTGCCCACGCAGTATATAGCAGTCACGCAGTATAACACTGCCCACGCAGTATATAGCAGCCACGCAGTATATAACACTGCCCACGTAGTATATAGCAGCCATGTAGTATATAACACTGCCCACACAGTATATAGCAGCCACGTAGTATATTACACTGCCCACGCAGTATATAGCAGCCACGTAGTATAACACTGCCCACACAGTATATAGCAGCCACGCAGTATAACACTGCCCACGCAGTATATAGCAGCCACGCAGTATATAACACTGCCCACGTAGTATATAGCAGCCACGTAGTATATAACACTGCCCACGCAGTATATAGCAGCCATGCAGTATATAACACTGCCCACGCAGTATATAGAAGCCACGTAGTATTTAACACTGCCGACGCAGTATATAGCAGCCACGCAGTATATAACACTGCCTATGTAGCATATAGCACAGCCCACGGAGTATATCACGCAGCCCACATAGTATATAACACTGCCTATGTAGTATATAGCAGCCACGCGGTTTCTAACAGCCCACATAGTATACAGCAGTGTGGGCACCATATCCCTGTTAAAAAAATAATTAAAATAAAAAATAGTTATATACTCACCCCTGACGAAGCTCCGGCGATACGCACACGGCTGCTGCCATCTTCCGTTCCCAGGATACATTGTGAAATTACCCAGATGACTTAGCGGTCTCGCGAGACCGTCAAGTCTTCTGGGTAATTTCACAATGCATCGCCGGAAATGGAAGATGGCGGCCGTCGCGAGCAGCTCGGCAGACAACGGAGGGTGAGTATAGCAGGTTTTTTTGTTTATTTAACATTACATTTTTTTTTACTATTGATGCCGCATAGGCAGCATCAATAGTAAAAAGTTGGGGACACACAGGGTTAATAGCAGCGGTAACGTTACCCGCGGCATAACGCGGTCCGTTACCGCCGGCATTAATTCTGTGTGAGGGGTGACCGGAGGGGAGTATGCGGGCGCCAGGCACTGACTGCGGGGAGTAAGGAGCGGCCATTTTCTTCTGGACTGTGCCTGTCGCTGATTGTCGCTCTCCTCTGCTCTACTAGCGCTCAGGATCCAGCGCCGTTACTCCCTCCAGGCTTTGTGCCTCTCCTCTGGCGCTTCACCTTCCTTTGTGATCCTGCAGACTGCAGCTCCTATATCCCGTGCTCTGGCTGACGCTCATTCAGGCTCATTAGCTTCCTCATCCAGTCAATGTCTAAGAAACGCTCTGACGAAGGTCCGGTGTGGACCGAAAACGTTTAGCGGTTTTGTTTGTCTGGATGCATCAATAAACTAAGAAGCTTTTCTTCTCAAAAATTGAGTGCCAAGTTTCATTCATCTTTAATATACGGGGTGGACACCCTACTTGAGCACCGCCAACCCTCATATCTACTGAGTGCCGTGTTTCCTTACCGTGTCGCTGATTGGTCGTGGCTGTTTTGCCGCGACCAATCAGCGACTTGGATTTCCATGACAGACCGAGGCCGCGACCAATGAATATCCGTGACAGAAAGACAGACGGAAGTGACCCTTAGACAATTATATAGTAGATAGCACCATTAATTCCATGGTGCTGTACATGAGAAAGGGGTTACGTACAGTTATATCATTTACAGTAAACAAATTTACAATGACAGACTGGTACAGAGGGGAGAGGACCCTGTCCTTGCAGACTTACATTCTATGGGATAATGGGGAAGAGACAGAAGGTCGAGGATGCGGCAGCTCGGGTGGTGGCGAGGCGGCATATTGCAGGCTGCATGCTTTCTTGAAGAGATGGGTTTTCAGGTTCCGTCTGAAGGATCCGAGGGTGGTGGATAATCGGACGTGTTGAGGCGATTTAGGAACAGCCACCGAGGAGCGAGGGCGCCAGTCTCGCATTTATTGTTAGGGTGTCAACCTCAGCTGACAGGCAGCTTAAATCAGGCTTAAGTGTCAGGGTTATTTAGTCAGCATGGTTGCATGTTGATTGTATTTACCTCACAGTTTTAAAGTGACTAATTAAAAGATACATTTTATCTTCAAAAAGAACAAAGTTGAATGGCACAAAGAAATAGTCTACTTACTGGTAGAGACAGTGAACTCTGAGTCAGCAATACCACACACGGCGTGTTCACGGTAATTGAAGTGCTTGCTTGAAAGCACATTTGTAGTAATCTGAGATAAAAGAAAATAGCCGCACTACTCAATTTTTCCATGGCATAAAAACCTTTGTCCTTTATTAAATTTATGTAACATGGACATAAACACCGCACAGGAATGACGTGCAAAAATCACTACTATGGGCATTGTCACCCTGACTACTTATAACAGGGGTGGATAATCTTTTTTCTGCCAAAGGCCATTTGGATATTTATACCATCCTTCGGGGGCCGTACAAACTAGGCCCACAAAGTACATCCTGACTCTGGCACAGGTTTCAGGACGTAATCTTTAATTGCATGCCCTTCTGTGTTCTGTAATGAACACTGCATGTGTGTGCTAACAGAGCAAGAAGAAATTAATGAGCTGGTGGCAATCAAAATACAGCTCCTTGCCCAAGAACGCGGTCCCTGAGAATCTACCCGAGTGCCTGATAAAAGGTCATCGAGGGCCGTAAATGGCCCTGGGGCCTGAGGTTCCCCACCCCTGACTTATAAGATGGCTAAAATATCTTAACTATTTTCCAAACATTAACCCAAGGGCTACTTTACGTATATAGCAATCCTTGCCTTATCTACTTTGGCTCTGTTCTCAGTGGTCTCACCCTTGTTACTTTTTGCTCAATTTTGTTTATGTATCTATGTTTACAATCATGTTTTTAAAAATTGTTGTAATAAAACATTAAGGATTTTTAATGGTATAGCATCGACTCGTGTTTCACCTTATATTACTATTTGACTTTTGGAGCACAATTTTGGCTGGAATAGCCAGTGTATGCTATGTCACAATTTTTCAAAGCCTCTGATGCGTCAAAACAGCAGATACTCTCCCCACAAGTTACTTCATTTTGGAAACTACTTCACTCAATTATTTCATGGTGAGCATCTTCAACCTTCTGCTTTCCAAAGATTTACAACATTGGGCCATGAAAAAATATGGTTTCTTTCCAATGATATGTTGCTACTGCTTCAAATTTTTCATTTTCACAAGGGTAAAAGAGAAAATGGATCTTTTTTTTCCCGTCTGGTTCTATAGGCACAATGCGATGTGATCACGTTATGTCAATGATCTCCATATTAACCCCCGAACGAAAGATGGCAGCAGGGTCCTGAAAGGAAGGTTACCTGCTAGTGCCTGATAAGAGAAGGAGCTGACACGCCTCCTATCACACGCTCCTCTGATGTCCTGTAGTGCAGAAGCATTGCAGAGTATCAGATCAGCAAACTGTTACTATACGGTGAGGTCTCATCCTGGGACAAGGTAAAAAAAAAATAAATTATAAATTGCATAATGTGAAAATATTTTTTAAAAAAATCCCTAAATACAAAAGAAAAAAATATTCCAATAAATACATTGATTTATGTAAAAAAAAAAAAAAAAGTACACATATTTGGTATCGCAGTGCTCGTAACAAAAACAACTCGACCTATAAAACTGTCTCACTAGTTAACCCCTTCAGTGAATACTGTACAAAAAATAAATAAAAAAAAACAAGGCAAAAAACTATGCTTTATTATCATACCACCAAACAAAAAGGTGCAATAAAACACAATAAAAAGAACATAAATAAGTTACCGCTGAAAACGCAGTCTTGTCCCACAAAAAACAAATCCCCCCCATAAAGCTCCGTCAGTGGAAAAATAGAAAAGCTATAACTCTCAGAATAATGTTATGTAAAAATAACTTATTTTCTATAAAATAGCTTTTGTGTAAAATCACCAAAACAAAAAGGATATAAATGAGGTATTGCTGTAATCGTACTGACCCGAAGAATAAGGCTAATGTGCACACTATGCGGATTTTGCTGCGGATCCGCAGCGTTTCTGCAGCTGCAGATCCGCAGCAGTTTCCCATGAGTTTACAGCTCAATGTAAACCTATGGGAAACCAAAAACGCTGTGCCCATGCTACGGAAAAAAACGCATGTAAACGCAGTGTTTTATTTTCCGCAGCATGTCAATTCTTTTTGCGGAATCCGCAGCATTTTTACATTGGCTCCAATAGAAAACTGCAGATGTAAACCCACAGCGGAATCCGCAATAGAAAACGCGATAAATCCGCAGTGAAAACCGCAGCGGTTTTCCCCTGCGGATTTATCAAATCCGCTGCGAAAAAATCCGCAGAGGAGCTCTATACGTGTGCACATACCCTCAAACTGCCTTATCAATTTTACCACACGTGGAATGGTATGAAAAAAAAATCAATTCCTGAATTGCTGGTTTTTGTTCATTCTAACTCCCTAATAAAAATCAGAATAGAAAGCGATCAAAAAATGTCATGTGCCTGAAAATGGTACCAATAGAAATGTCAAATTGTCCCACAAAAAAGAAGCCGTCAAATGATTCAGTCAGCCAAAATATGGAAAATTTATAGCTGTCTAAATATGGTGATGCAGTTTTTGCAATAAAAAGCATCTTTTAGTGTGTGACAGCAGCCAAACCTAAAAACCCAATATAAATCTGGTATTGCTGTAATCGCACCGACCCGAAGAATAAAGTCACCTAATCACTTATACCACTCGAGGACAGGCGTAAAAAAAAATAAAACTAATTCTTCGCCAGATGACTTGTTCATTCTGCCTCCCAAAGATCGCAGTAATACCCTGAGCACATCTGAGGGTATGTGCACACGTTGCGGATTCTCTGCGGATCCGCAGCGTTTTTTGCAGTGCAGAAACGCTGCAGATCCGCAATTGATTCACAGTACAATGCAAATCAATGAGAAAAAAAATTGCCGTGCACACTTTGCGGAAAATCCGCTGCGGTTTAAAAGAAGTAGCATGTCACTTTTTTGTGAATCTGCAGCGTTTTTGTACCCATACCATTATAGAAAACTACAGGGGTAAAAAACGCAGCAAAACCGCACAAAAAACACGACAAATCCGCAGGTGCTTTTTCTGCCAGAAGAGGCAAAATCCACACCAGAAATTCCTAAGCCTAATCCGCAACGTGTGCACATAGCCCAACCTGTGGTGTGCACTGAGCGCCTACACTGGGGTTTCCGTGTAAATCTCTAAAATACGTGATTCACATGGAAGAGGCAGATGGAGGCATTGTGGACGCTGTCGGTCTGTGATCCGTCGACGTTTATCTTCTGAGGCGAGCATAGAAGCGCGGTTGACTAGAGTTTTGTGCACTTCTGCAAAGAAGAACAGAGCTGAATAGAGGCCACACGGAGTTCAGAGTAACTCTGCTGCCTCATTACAGTGAATAGATCTCTCAGGGGTTTCATCTGTCAGGTCACTGAGATTTAAGGCTCCTTTCCACTTGCGAGGAAAACGGATGAGTGCAATGCGATAAAAAAATCAGATTGCACTCGGACCAATGTTAGTCAATAGGTGTCTTTTCATTTGCGATTTTTTTCTCAGAGACAAGACTCGCCAATGCAAGTCAATGGGTGCGACAAAAAAAAAAACGCACGCACCTACATTCCATTCATTCCCCGGGGTTCTACAGGCAGGAGCACAGCTGCATTAGCAGAGCTTCTGCTTGTAAAATTAGTTAACCCATTCAGATGGAGTTACAGCGTGGGACGTGATAGAACGATGGAAGGTATGGGATATTGTTGGTTTTTTATTTTACCTTTTTTTACAGAACGAGGGTCTTCAGGTGGATTACCAGTATAATAAAATATTACAAAAACCTGTGTATTTATTTCATTAAAATACTTTGTAATAATGTATGTGCTTTTTAACCATTTCATACTATTGGATTAATAATGGATAGGTGTGGTGACGCCTCTCCATTATTAATCTGGCTTAATGTCACCTTACAGTAGCAAGGTGACATTAACCCTTCATTACCCCACCGCTACACGGGAATGGGAAGAGAGTGGCCAAGTGCCAGAATAGGTGCATCTTCCAGATGTGCCTTTTCTGGGGTGGCTGGGGGCAGATGTTTTTAGCCAGGAGGGCCAATAACCAAGGACCCTCTCCAGGCTATTAATATCTGCCCTCAGTCACTGGCTTTACCACTCTGGCGGAGAAAATTGCGCGGGAGCCCACGCCAATTTTTTCCGCGATTTAACCCTTTAATTTAATAGAGCGCAAAAATTTTGCACATACACACTACTAACATTAGTAGTGTGGAATATGCAAAAAAAAAAAAAAAGGAACATGAGATGGTTTACTGGTCTCATATCATGTCGGGTTTGTGAAGGAGATCGCAAAAGCCGGCAATTGAATTACCGGCTTTTCTGCTATCTAGCGCTGCATTAAATATAAATATATGTGTCTCCCTGACATATATATATATATATATGTATATATACATATTCTATGTGTATATATCTACTCTAACCTAACCTGTCAGTGTGATTTTACTGTACACTGAGCTGAATTACTGGCTTTTCAAAGGACACCGGTGCATTAAAATCGGATAGCAATACGGATGTCATACGGATGTTGCAATAATAATAAGAAATAAAAAAAAATCGCATGACAATTGCATACGTTACATCCGTTTTTTCGGTATGTAAATTGGACCGTTTTTTTTCCTGCCAAGTGGAAAGGAGCCCTTAGAAGGAAGCCCCACCTGATCATCACCTGTATGTAGCAGACGCAATCGGGTTATGGCCGCTTCTAGTCTCCCATTGAGACTATTGAAGCATGCCAAAAGTAAAAAAAAAGTAGTTTTAAAAAATAAAATATAAAAGTTTAACCCCTTCACGACATGCCCCGTACAAGTACGGCGCATGTCGGGTCTCCCCCTTTGATGTGGGCTCCGGTGCTGAGCCCACATCAAAGTCGCGACATGTCAGCTGTTATGTACAGCTGACTTGTGCGCGCAATAGCGGCAGGTGGAATCGCGATCCACCTGCCGCTATTAACCTGTTAAATGCCGCTGTCAAACACTGACAGCGGCATTTAACTACCGCTTCCGGCCGCACGGCCGGAAATGAGCGCATCGCCGACCCCCTTCACATGATCGGGGGTCAGCGATGCATCAGGATAGTAACAATAGAGGTCCTTGAGACCTCTATGGTTACTGATGCCGGCTAGCTGTGAGCGCCACCCTGTGGTCGGCGCTCATAGCAAGCCTGCAATTCAGCTACCATAGCAGCGATCTGATGATCGCTGCTATGCAGCTCAGCCGATCGAGTTGTGCCAGCTTCTAGCCTACCATGGAGGCTATTGAAGCATGGCAAATGTTAAAATAAAAAAAAATAAAAAAAAAAATATAAAAGTTTAAATCGCCCCCCTTTCGACCCATCCAAAATAAAACAATGAAAAAAAATCAAACCTACATATATTTGGTATCGCTGTGTTCAGAATCGACCGTTCTATCAATAAAAAAACGCATTAACCTGATCGCTAAACAGCATGGCGAGAAAAAAATTTGAAACGCCAGAATTACGTTTTTTTGGTCGCCGCGACATTGCATTTAAATGCAATAATGGGCGATCAAAAGAACGCATCTGCACAAAAGTGGTATCATTAAAAATATCAGCTCGGCACGCAAAAAATAAGCCCTTACACAACCCCAGATCACGAAAAATGGAGACGCTATAGGTATTGGAAAATGGCACCATTTTTTTTTTAGCAAAGTTTTGAATTTTTTTTCACCACTTAGATAAAAAATTACCTAGACATGATAGGTGTCTATGAACTCGTAATGACCTGGAGAATCATAATAGCAGGTCAGTTTTAGCATTTAGTGAACCTAGCAAAAAAGCCAAACAAAAAAACAAGTGTGGGATTGCACTTTTTTTGCAATTTCACCACACTTGGAATTTTTTCCCGTTTTCTAGTACAAGACATGGTAAAACCAATGGTGGTTGTTCAAAAGTATAACTCGTCCCGCAAAAAATAAGCCCTCACATGACCATATTGACGGAGAACAAAAAAAAAAAAAAAGTTATGGCTCTGGGAAGGAGGGGAGCGAAAAACGAAAAAGGGCCGCGGTGTGAAGGGGTTAAATCACCCCCTTTGGCCCCATTCAAAATAAAAACAAAAATAAAAATCAAACATACAAATATTTGGTATTGCCACATTCAAAATCGCACCAAAAAATAAATAAAAAATGATTAACCTGATCACTAAACGGCCTAGCGAGAAAAAAAAGTAAAAACGCCAGAATTGTGTTTTTTGGTCGCCACAATATTGGTATCAAAAGATAATATCTGCACTAAAATGGTATCATTAAAAACGTCAGCTCGGCATGCAAATATAAGCCCTCACCCAACCCAAGATCACGAAAAATGGAGACGCTAAGGGTCAAGGAAAATGGCACAATTTTTTATTTTTCTTTTAACAAATTTTGGATTTGTTTTCACCACTTAAATAAAAAAAGAACCTTGACATGTTTGATGTCTATGAACTCGTAATGACCTGGAGAATCATAATGGCAGGTCAGTTTTACCATTTGGAAATCCAAAAAAATCGTTGTGGAATTGTACTTTATTTGCAATGTCACCACATATGGATTTTTTTTTTACCGTTTTTGAGTGCACGGTATGGTAAAACCAATGATGTCATTCAAAAGTACAACTTGTCCGGCAAAAAACAAGCCCTCACATGGCCATATTGACATGGAAATAAGAAAGTTATGGCTCTGGGAAGAAGGGGAACAAAATACAAACAAAAAAATGAAAATTGGCTGCGGCACGAAGGGGTTAAAAAAAACCCCACCTATATTTTTAAAATATCTATTTTAAACCATGTTTTGACGATGAAACCACAAAAACACTAGTGCACGCCCTTATCTCCTGCCTCGACTACTGTAACCTCCTACTCTCTGGCCTCCCCTCTAGCACCTCTCCAATTCATCCTACACTCTGCTGCCCGATTAATCCATCCGTCTCCCCGTTATTCCTCAGCCTCCCCTCTCTGCCAAACCGTTCACTGGCTTCCTATTGTCCAGAGGTTCCAGTTCAAAACCCTAACTATGACATACAAAGCCATCCACAACCTGTCTCCTCCAAACATCTGTGACATGGTCGCCTGGTACTTACCTACATGCAACCTTCGATCCTCTCAAGATCTCCTTCTGTACTCCCCTCTTATCTCTTCTTCCCACAACCGCATACAAGATTTCTCCCGTGCTTCCTCCATACTCTGGAACTCTCTACCAACACATCAGACTCTCGCCTACCACAGAAACCTTCAAAAAGAATTTGAAGACTCACCTCTTCCGACAAGCCTACAACTTGCAGTGATTTTTAGTCTGCTGAACCACCGCACAACTAGCTCTACCCTCTCTTAGTGTATCCTCACCTATCCCCTGTAGACTGTGAGCCCCCGCAGGCAGGGTCCTCTCTCCTTCTGTACTTGTGTGTGCCTTGTTTAGCATGTTTATTGTACTTGTCTATAATTGCCCCTTCCACGTGTAAAGTGCCATGGAATAAATGGCGCTATAAAAATGAATAATAAATAATAATAGGGGAAAAGAGGAAGTGATTTGAACTATTTTTTATATTTTATTTTTCTTTACTTTTTTTACTGCATTTGTTAGGCTTGCGATTGTCTGATAGCTTGCGATATTATACTAAAAACTGCAGTATTTCTGTACATGTTAAAAATCACGGTCACCTTTGAAGCCTAAGCCATTGGCTTGGTTTCAACAGAGCTTCATGGAAAATCTTCAACAGACCCCCAGCTGCCATAGCAATCTATTGGTGCCCTGCAATCAGGTCGTGGGAGTGCCGATGGGTCCATAGAATGAGAAGTCACCATGCCAGTGTGATATTATTGCTGACTTATGTTGTGACACAACCATTATCTTCTGGATAGGAGCTCACACTGTACATCAACCATGGATGTTGGGAATGATTTAACTATTAAGGTACCGTTACACTTAATGATTTACCAACGATCACGACCAGCGATACAACTTGGCCGTGATTGTTGGTAAGTCGTTGTGTGGTCGCTGGAGAGCTATCACACAGATAGCTCTCCAGCGACCAACGATTCTGAAGTCCCCGGGTAACCAGGGTAAATATCGGGTTACTAAGCGCAGGGCCGCGCTTAGTAACCCGATGTTTACCCTGGTTACCATTGTAAAAGTAAAAAAACCACACTACATACTTGCATTCCTGTTGCGTCCCCCAGCGTCAGCTTCCCTGCACTGTGTAAGCGCTGGCCAGAAAGCAGAGTGGTGACGTCACCGCTGTGCTCTGCTTTACGGCCGTCCGGCGCTGACACTGGGGGACGCAGGGAAGCTGACGCCGGGGGAACGTGACAGGAATGTAAGTATGTAATGTTTTTTTTTTACTTTTACAAACACACACCGATTCAGCGATGTCAGCGGGTGATCCAGGGACGAAATAAAGTCCTGATCATTCCCCAGCGACCAACGATCTCCCAGCAGGGGCCTGATCGTTGGTCGCTGTCACGCATAACGATTTTGTTAATTAGATCGTTGCTACGTCACAAAAAGCAACGATATCGTTAACGATATCGTTGTGTGACGGTACTTTTAATGTTTTCACAGCTGTAAAGTAACACTTATTTTCTCATTGCTTATGAATGTTGTGCCCCAATGGGACATACCACATATAGAAACAGAGGAGTGAAAATATTTTTATTTACACAACTTTGTCAATTAAACGTTTAACGGAATGAAGTGTTAGAATAAAATCCCTTAGGTACGGTCAGAAATAATGGGCTATTTGGTCTCTAGAACAAGTTGTACAAGAAACACCCATACATGCCTAATCTCTTGATATTATGTACTGTAGCTGGTGGCAGATTCAAAAGTCTTTGCAGTTTTACGCTAAGTATCAATTTTCTGAATTGTTCCACAATTGTTAGACGCGGTTCATACATTGGTGAGCTTTCGACCAGCTTTACTTGAGAGTCCTTGTAACTCCAACATGCTCTTATTATACAGTCTTGTGACTTAGTTGAAAATTGACACTCCCGTTATTTTTTCATCAGAACTACTTTTTCCAGTGATTTGTTAACCCTGTACCAACTTTTTTTTTTTTAAGATGTGCTGCTATCAATTGTAAAATTATTTGTTTCAAACAGAAAAACGTCTAACTTTCAACTTCTTATATGTGTTTATGTTCTATTGTGAATAAAATATTCATTGCATTCTTGTTTTCTTTACAGTTTACACAGCATCCCAACTTTTTGATATTGGGGTTGTACAACATTAAAATCATGACTATTTCAGGATATTTTTTTTACTATATTTACGCCAGTGTAGACAGGTTTAGTATAAAGCTTTCTTACACTACACGATAATGTTTACTGTTATTGTAATGGACCCACAATCACACATGATCCCTATTTTTTTTTGTATTAGGGGCAGTAGTTGCATAGTACAGCAGTATCAGAGGCATCAATGATTTTTAGTATCGTTCGGATACAAAATTGTCGAGGAACATTTGCTAGTATGACAGCTGCAAAAGAGAAGCAGGCCAAATTTAATTCAGTACTAGTCTGCTTGAAGGTTGCAGTCTCTGTTCCCTTAATAAGTTTGGATGGGTATTCTTCCAAACATGTTCAGCTAGATGGATGTCTGAGTGGGGAACTAAAGGGGAGGAGGGTATGCAAGAAATATTTGGATTTTTTAAACTGCAAACTGGATTCAAGTCAACTAATTTAACTTGTGACCTTCTCAGCTGTTGGATCAAGTTGTTTTATCAGGCTCTTTGCCAAAGGAAAAAAAATGCAAGCAAGACCCACATCTAAGGTATGCAGCATCAAAGGAAGCAGGGACATCCAATGTTTATTTCTGCATTAAAAAGGTAGTGTTCTATGTATTATGTTCCATTACTTTTTCCTTCTGTTCTTTTTAAAGTTGGATTTGGAAATTTGAGGAATAAATGTATACAATGTATGTAGAAGAGACGTATGACAAATATTACAAACTATAAAATTGTAGAAACCATAAACCGCCTCAGTCATAAGGTCTGATCATGTGTGTGCCCAGGGAGAAATACAGGTCAGGTTGATGGACTCTGGAGGAATTGCCCGTTTATAAAGCACTTTAGGAAAAATATAACCAATAGATACAATGAAACAAGTCACCCCATTATATGCATTCACAATTCCTGTATATAAAAACTATTTGCAATTTAATGCCTTCATGGCGATATTTTACATAGAGAAGACAACATTACTATAAGCAAATTTTATTAAACACATAAAAAAAGAAGTGTACAAAAGTGTCCAATCTACAAATCAGTTACTCAAGTTGTTTTGAGTAATATTCATAGTTTGCCTTCAGAACAAACTCAAAGCAGCGATCTGTCTTCAGGCTGTCGAGTTCCCTGGACTGCAGCAGCATGCTTACATCAGGTAAGTAATCGGTCAGGTCTTTACCTGTGTGGGCACAAGAAGTGGAATTAGGACACAAGAAGGAACAGTGGAACACTTCTACCATAGAACACAGAACATCTACAAATCTATTCTGGGGAAGGATGCTGCTGAATAGCTGGCGATTGTAGCAGTTGTCACCGAGGTCGCTCTTAAACACTATTAAATGTAGGAGTTGTTGATTAGATTGAACGGTGTTTATTTCCACGGATTGTCGCATTAGCGGCTCTGTGCGACCTGTCTCAGAATTTGTATAGAGACCACATCTCCATACAAATTATAAAATATAATGTAGATGCTGAAGTTTCCCAAGTGACCTTAACAGTAAGTTAAAACACTGGATTTAGTTCTCGATTCCACACAGCAGAACACTAGTATTGTTATAAACCCCATCTCAAGCATGCTGCAGATGCGACTTAAAATTGTGGATTTTTACTAGAGATTTCACCAATTTAACCCCTCCATGACCCTAGCTTTTTTTCTGATTTGCGTTTTCGTTCCCCTTCCCAGAGTCATAACTTTTATACTTCTACTTTTCTGTCAATATGTCCGTGTGAGGGCTTATTTTTTGCGGGATGAGTTGTACTTTTGAACAACACCATTTGTTTTACCAAGGCGTGTACTCGAAAACGGGAAAAAAATCCAAGCGCGGTGAAATTGTAAAAAAAAATGAAATCTCACACTTGTTTTTTGTTTGGCATTTTTTGCTGTTCACTAAATGCTAAAACTGACCTGCCATTATGCTTATCCAGGTCATTACAAGTTCATAGACAACAAACATGTCTAAGTTCTTTCTAAGTGGTATAAAAAATTCCAAAGTTTGCTAGAAATAAAAAAAAAGAAAAATTGCACCATCTTCCGATACCCGTAGCGTCTCCATTTTTCGTGATCTGGAGTTGGGTGGAGGCTTATTTTTTGCGTGCCGAGCAGTTGTTTTTAATGATACCATTTTTGTGCAGATACGATATTTTGATCGTCCGTTATTGCATTTTAATGCAATGTCGCGACAAAAAAAAAAAATGTAATTCTGATGTTTAGACTTTTTTTTTTTTTTAAATCGCTACGCCGTTTAGCGATCAGGTTAATTTTTTTTTTATTGATCGGGCGATTCTGAATGCGGCGATACCAAATATGTGTAGGTCTGATTTTTTTTATTTTGAATGGGGCAAAAAGGGGAGTGATTTAAACTTATATTTTTTTCATATTTTTAAAAACTTTTTTTTATTTATTTTGGCATGCTTCAATAGCTTCC